>NC_043008.1:65403113-65420613 GCF_006345805.1 Octopus sinensis
GCTAGCAGAATCATTTTCTCTGGGTAATAATATCCTCTTGTGCAAAGTCAAAGGACGTGAAACGTACACTCGTTCATTTGAGGCAGAGAAATTAAATTTCGATACATCTTACCACAACACGTATCTGTGACCACTAAAATAGCAAAAATTGAATGTGTGTGCACCCGCTTGTCTTTCTTCAAAGAAAAGTATTTTATTTTTGATTCTTTTTCTTTTTCTTTTTTTTCGCGCAACTCCTTCCAGTAGATCCAACTACATCAATCAGTTATGATGATGCTTAAGAGGATCCTGTGTGTGGTATTACTTTTGAACGTCTTTCAAAATAACGACGGCACGCGTCAAATTCTCCACAAAATGAAAACAAAACGATGTACCTATCTGTCTCTGTTTTCCGTATTGTTTTTTTAGTCTGCTCTGATGGAGAACGTCCTTAATAGAAAACAGTTTCATTTAAGATACCCTCATCATAGTGAATATCCAACTTGAACAGTAATAGTGGCAGTACATCTCAATTTACTTATGAAGTTGGACAGTTCTTGTTCGCACTTCTGACGGTAAGCTTTTTTGTTTATTCATCACAGTAGATCTTCGAAAGATTTAATCAAATCATTATTAATAGTTTGTTTAATTAGATAGTGTATTATATCGAATATCAAATTTAAATTTTTTTTTTCAGAATGTTCCTAAATTAAGTAACGTTCATTTTCGAGGGCTTTATTAATAGAGTCAATATTTTCATTATGCTAATTAAAATTTTCTTGTGTAAACTAATATCATTTAAAAGAATACATCAAAATTCTCATTTTATTCACATATAGCTTGAAACGCAAGTGATTAAATAAACGGAAATAATTAACGTTTAATCACCAGTACACTCTTGCTTTTAAATTTAAGAAGCCTCACATAAGCACACATCTAAGTGTATAAATACATATATATATATATATATATATACACATATATGCATACATAAATATTTACTCACATACATAGATACACGCATACATACTTATACACATACATACATACTTAAATATATGCATACATACATAAATATATACATAGAAAAATACATAAAAATTACATGCATAAGTATACATCGATATAAGTTTGTGTTCATGAGGTACAGTTTTTACTGCATACATATTTTGAATAGCTATGCTATAGTTTCAGTTTTCCATTCGGTATTCAGTATTTACATATCAATCACTTACAAGTTGCTTAAGTTACTCAATTAATATTAATATTTCTAGTCCTTAAGTCGGCGACCTGCAAAACCCTTAACACGCAAGGAAAGTGCTTATAGTATTTTGTCAACACTTATGTTCCAACTTCATATTCCACCGAAGTCGAATTTGCCATTCATCGTTTTCGAGTCAATAAATTAAGTATCCGCTGAAAGCACTGGAGTTGATGTACTCGACCTCCATGCTTTTCCACAATAACTGACCCTGTGCTAAAATTTGAAACCTATACTTACAGTTCTAAGGCTGTTAGCTGCCTGAATCGTTAGCACACCAGGCAAAATGCTTATTTGTATATCATCTCTACTTACCCTCTGAATTCAAATTCCGCCGAGGTCGACTTTGCCTTTCATTCCTTCAGGATCGATAAAATAAGTACGGTTTGAGCTCTGTTTCGATGTAATCGATTTACGCCTTTTTCTGAAATTGCCGGCCTTGCTCCAAACTTTGAAAGCAATATTTCTAGTCCTTTAAAGAGATGCACCACAAGAGTTCTAGCTTCCATAGCAAAGGCTCGAACACCAGTACGTATAGAAGAGAGGAGACATGACTACCTACACAGATCGAACGAGCATGCGATATGAAATGCTTCCAAGAGGTAGCCTCTTACTTTGATGCCCGACCAAGAACTACTGTGTATTGCTGCAATCAATGTAATATTTTTGTAGCATTTATGGTTTTCCTTGTACATACCAACTGAGCATTTTAAGCTTAACAGACACATTCAGCCATCACTATGTTAAAGAAAATATGAGGTGAAAATTATGAGAGAGGCAAAAAGCGAAAAATAAAACAAAAAAATATTTCTCGAAAAATTCCCATTGGTAAATTTAAATATTTATGAAACAGATGTCAGGATTTTTACCTCGTGTACTTTAAAGTGTTTACTTTCAAATAAGCACTTACTTTATTTCTTTTTTCTCTCTTCCTCTCCCTCTCTCTTGGTGCCTCACTCTATTTCTCATGCTCTTTTATTCTTTACCCTGTCTCTGAGTTTGCTTCTCACTACCTCTGTCTCTCACTCTCTCTTTAGCGCTCTCTCTTTCATTATCTCCCCTGTCTCTGACTTTCCATCGTGCATTGCTTTCCTTTCTCTCTCGCTCCCTTTCTCTCTCCTTGTCCTTTATTTTGTCTTTGTTCGTAATTTCCTTTGGAAGGGATGTGGATGTTGTTACTGGTATTATGTTTGTTTATATTTTCTATGTATATGTATATTAGATTTACAATTTGTGAGATGTTTTTTCTGATATATTTGGGTTTCAGATTTCTTTTTGTATTTTCTATGCTTATTTCCCTGTTGTTTAGATATGTTTTTATCCGAAATATTGAATTCAAAAGTTTACATCACTGTGAAGGGAGAAACCACACACGCGCTCGCTTTCACACACACACACACTCACACGCACTCACAAAGATGCAAACGCATACACACACAAACGCAGGTTGGGAACTAAATCATAAACTCCCACATACATATACGCTTACATGAATACAGAAATGTACACTCATATATTCATGCAGAAAGATACGCATATATGTAATATTTACAGATACAAAATAGACACAGTCACTATAAACAGAAAACAACGGACAATCACACATCGTTACGTAGAAATTCATAATACATTCAGAAACTGAAATAGTCATCCAGAAACACATATATAAGCACACATCTACACACATGCACGTACGAATGCACACAAATGCAGGTACACATTTGTTCATTAATATATAGTTTACGTATACAAATGTATATACATACACATCCATACACTTTGTAAACGCAAACAAGTCGGCACAAAGGAATTGATATTCACATATAGTACTGCTAAATGTTGAAGAATACATTTTCATACGACTTCAGGTGTATATACGTAATTATATATACAAACACACCAGCACTTTCACGTTACATACTTACATACACACCCACATATATATTATATAATATATATATGTCTATGTATGTATGTACGTCTGTATGTGTGTATATATATATATATATATATATATATATATATAGATATATATATATGTTTATACAGAAAGAGAGGAAGGAGTGTGTATATATGTGTGTGTATGTGTGTGTTTGAACATATATTGTATATTGAGAAAAAGGAGAATTTTTGGAGAATTTATTATTAGTGCTTTCGTTCGGTTATCGAACTTGTTAAGGCAAAATCAAAATGGTAAAAACAGAACGTTTCGTTTTTCATTTATATGAATCAGATGTGTTTCTCGTTTCGTTTGGAAGAGGAGAAGAACTATTTTTGTTATTTTGGAAAAAAAAAGAAAAAGGAAAATGAAAAGCAAAGAGGGGAGGGGAGTAAATAAAGAGAAAGAGAGAGGTTTCAGGACAATCAAGAAAGATGGAAAGAATGATAAAGGATAGGGAAAGGTTAGAGAACAAACAGATAGGCAGATAGATGGATAGGTAGATAGACAGATAGATAGATAGATAGATAGATAGATAGATAGATAGATAGATAGATAGATAGACAGACAGACAGACAGACAGATAGATAGATAGATAGATAGATAGATAGATATAGATAGATAGATAGATAGATAGACAGACAGATAGATATGTTTCTTTATTAGCCACAGGGCTGCACACAGATAGAACAAATTACAAGGTAGAGCTTTTCTTTTGAAGGTTTAAAAAAAAAAAAAAAAAAAAAAAGGAAGGGGGAGTTTCGATCAAAAGGGATCGTAAAAGGAGAGAAGAGGACAAAAGAAGGGGTGGGTTAAAAAAAAAAAAGGGGGAGAGGAAAAAAAATTGATCAATAGGGATCGTTATCACAGAAATGTCAATATGAATTGAAGGGGGGAACAGGTGAGGTTTACCCGTGGAAAGAAAAGCCTACGGAAAAGGACCACGGTAACCTCGGTCAATGAAGTCACATTTTATTTTTATTTTTTTTTTTTTTTTTTTTTGCAAATAAGCAACTCTCTGTTTTCGATTTCTGGGTTCATAGGACTATGCTCAAGGTGGCTTCGTCATTCATACGTGCCATTCTTGCTACATTCACCCATCTTGTTTTTTTAAAACATTCGCTAGACAAAACTTGCCTCTCTACTCTCACTTTCCTTTTCAAGTGGTACTTGAAGAAGTTGATGAGAGATTGACCGAGAGGAAAGTGTTTGTCTCCAATCCTTTCAGACGCGTCCACCAGATACATTCTTTCGCCATAGCCACAAGGATGATGAAAATAGCTCTTCCTTCCCGTTTGAAGGAAGAGGCGTGACAATATTGACGATAGACTCAGCTGATAAACCGACTCGTCCCACACGTGACAGCAGTTGTTCGACATAAGCCCACAGGTCGGAAATTGTTGGACACTGAACGAGTGCGTGCAGAACGGTTTCGTCGCTCTGACCGCATCTCGGGCAGGTCGGCCCGTGTTTCTCGAGCCGTGTCTGTAGAGCTTATCCCGAACGGGTAGCGCTTCTCGGTAGCACTGCCAGGCCAGGGATCTCTGGAAGTTGTCCATGGGCCCTGGCCCGAAAGTCGTCCCGAACAGGCGGTCAGGTACTCCTCGTCGACGTCCAGGTTCGCCCCGAGCTCGTCGTCGTACCTCCCCTCCACTAAACCCCTATAGAATGCTTTGGTTGTGTTGAAGTCACTTAAGGTCGACCCAGGACGGAGAGTTGCTTGAGAGCAACGCGACACTCGCGGTGGCCATTCGCCCTTCCTCGGCCTCTTTTTGATCCACGACTGCAGTTCGGTCATGGAGACGAGCTGCGGGAAAGCGTGCCTCACAAACGGCGACCACACCTGTTCACCGTCGTCGTCTACATAGAGCCAGAGATGTCGCAGTCTCAGCGCGTGTCTGCGCATCATCAACCACGGCATGCCCAGCCCTCCTTTTAACGGGTGTTGACAGCAAATGGATCGCTGACAATCGGGACGCATCCTTTCCACAAGAAGCGAAAGAGGATGCGTTGTAGTTTGGTGATGGTAGGGTCGGGACAAGGTACGACGGTCAGGCGGTAGTAGAGATGACGGACGCGTGTACGTGTTCGCCACCTCCGCTCGACCTTTTAGGGACAGTTTCCTCTCGGCCCATTGCCGGGCGAGGTGACCACCCTACTCGTTATCTCGTTCCAGTTCTTCTCCACTTGGAGGTCCGGACCGAACAGACCCCGAGCAACTCAACCGGGCCGTCGTCCAGCGCCCACGACGGAGGCGCTGGTGGACGGCATGGGCTTGCTTCTCCAGGTGCCTAGACGCAAGCCCACTGACTTTTCCCGGTTGATTTTCGCTCCTGTCACCGCTTCGTAGTTTTTCAGTGTCTCGCCGACCAGCTCGATGTGCTCGTGGCTAGACACTATGACGGTGACGTCGTCCGCGTATGCAGACACGCTCGTCCCGCATCCCAATTCTCGCGGGATGCCCCTTAGAGTCGCCAGCTTCCGCAGTAGTGGCTCAAGAGTCAATACGTATAGAAGCGCCGAGAGGGGGCATCCCTGACGGAGATAGATAGATAGGTAGATAGATAGATAGATAGATAGATAGATAGATAGATAGATATATAGATAGATAGATAGATAGATAAACAGATAGATAGATAGATAGACAGATAGATAGATAGATAGATAGATAGATAGACAGATAGATAGATAGATAGATAGATAGATAGATAGATAGATAGATAGATAATGGATAGATAGATAGATGAATAGATAGCCACAGTGAGAGAGAGAGGGGTGTTTCTTTTCAATTCCACGTAGTCAATCCATTGAAGTTTCATTAAAAAGTATTTACCTGTTTTTCTTTTTCTTTATTTTTACTTCGCATTGTGTACCTCTCAGCATATTTGTCAATAAATACATTTTCTCACAAGGGCTCGTAACCTTTCAAGATGGTCAATTTTAGGAAGTAGGTTGAAAAA
The DNA here is from genome assembly GCF_006345805.1 of Octopus sinensis. Classification (NCBI taxonomy): domain Eukaryota; kingdom Metazoa; phylum Mollusca; class Cephalopoda; order Octopoda; family Octopodidae; genus Octopus; species Octopus sinensis. The sequence continues at coordinate 65,409,253 of NC_043008.1, forward strand.
TAAAAAAAGAGTTCAAAGTTCAATATCCTATGAAAATTTATATTCCTATACACTTGTAATGTCAAGTCCCAAAATCTGTGTAATTCCACGTTTGCATGTACAAATATTAAACATTAGTACAACAGTTATAAATTAAGAAAATTAAGTAGCAATATAAAAAAAATAAGTTGGTACTGCTTATAAGTCAATCTGTTTTCTATGTACATTTAATCAAACACCATAAATGAGTTTTGTGTTAATGTGTATATTGTATGTTTAGCTGGAAGCCAATCTGTACGATATAAATGAAATAACAAAGCAGGGCCAACTTAAATATATTTTTGACTATCTGTCATGCTTTTGTAGGATTTAGTTTTTCGTTTTAATTTCTCGTCTATATATAATATAATATGATATATTATGGTATACTATACTATATGATTAAATATACAGGTATATGCTAAAGACCTTTCCAAATCTAGACACCAATATCTAAGTGTTATCTAAGCCTTGTAACAATACTATAAGTAATTACCACAAGCAATGAATCCACAAGTATTTTCTACTTTTTGGCCTTAAAGAACAACCCATAATAATGTCATTAAATTTTTTTATGTAAATAGACAAACAAGAACTGCAAGTATATATTTATATCGTAAGCTGACAAGCGGATATCACTCTGCTTTCTACAAACTGTCGTTACATATATATACCTATGTGAGTGTGTTGGAGAGTGTGTGTGTTTGATTATACATATATATATATAGCGATACATACATATACATAGTGTGTGTGTACTTGCTTATGTGAAAGCGTGTGCGATGGTGCGCATGCCGGTGGATGTGGTATATATATATATATATATATATATATATATATATATATATATATATATATGTGTGTGTGTGTGTGTATCTATATATCTATGCATCTATGTATCTATGTATGTTATATATGTATGTGTGTATACGTACTATCTATTTCTAGCTATGCACACATATACATATATGTATTATGTTAACTAAAATTGTACAAAGATAAATTAATATATAACTGCTTTCAATTTTTTCTTATCTGTTCTCTTATATACTTTACTCTCACAAAAATAATTCAACCCACCGCATCATTTTCATAACATGAAAGAAGGTCAATATTGAACAACTGAAGTTATATAAATATTGATCTCATTTATATACATATATATATATGTGTGTGTGTATTTATTTATTTTGTTTATACATACATATATACATACATAACTTTGAATACGTTATAGATTTGTTTGTATTATACATGCATACGATAGTTTTTATCTTCAGCACTATTTTAGCGCTTGTATATATAAATGAGCTTGTTCTGCTTAAATTTGAATATTTTATATTTACTTTATATTTCCTTATTCTGAATATATTTTAAAAGCATAACACTGTCTTGTGAGAAATAAATATTTCGGAATTAACAACCAGTTGAATTGCTGTCTATATTTTATATATGTTTTTGCTACTTTAAATACTGGCACAGAATAATCTGCTTTTTGGAACCATCCTCCTCTTAAATGGCAACAGAGGAAGCGTAACAGCATCGAAACAGGTCTCTATAGCTCTAAGAGGTAACAAAATACACTTAAATGTGCAATCAACCACATTCTCTATGTTAGGCGTCAAGTATGAAATTTGTAGTAAGATATATGTTAAACTTTGACAGCTGCTCATTTTGCGCCATTATTATATTTTGACAATCTTTATTTTTGTTAGAAAGTTGACACATCTATTTCTTTATTATAACTCATTTTGCGCTTCATAAAGTATTTATAAATTGTTTTTTTTTTTTGCTATTTATGTTTAGAGATGGATAAGTTGGAAATTCGTACAGCTTTGAAATATGAGTTCTTTCTTGGAAATACAGCACCACAGACAGCTCGGAATATTGATGTAGCATCCTAATGTTATTACACAACGGACAGTATCAAATTGGATTGCAAAATTTCGTTCTGCTATCTTTGACTTCCCAAATGAGCAACACAAATGAGCAACCAGAAACAAAGGCGGATAATAACGAAATGAAAGCCATCTCAAAGTGCCCGTGAATTATAGTTGTTTGGTGTTAGAAAGCAAACAATATTGACCCACCTAGTTCAAATTGGTAAAGTGAAAAATTTGAATAATTGGGTTCGACATGAACTCAATGAAAATCAGAGACAGCAACGTTTGGAAGCCTGCATTATGCTACTTTCTCGTCACAAAAATGTAATGAGAAATGGATCCAATACAAAAACCGAAAACGTTCAGCACAATGAGTGGACAAAGACTAGCCACCAAAACGCAGTCTAAAATGCAAAGTTCATCAAAAGAAGCTGATAGTGTGTGTTTGGTGGTCTGGTACAGATGTGATCTATTATGATTTCATTAAAACTGTCTCATCAACCAAGGCGGAATTTTACTGCAGCCAACTGGACCAAATGATGCAGAAACTTACAAAAAACAGCCTAGATTAGTCAACAGATCGACTCCTATTTTATTGCAAGACAACGCCAGATCACACATGGCAAAAATGACATTGGCGAAACTACAGGAGTTGGAGCTGGAAGTTGTCCATCATCCACCATATTCATCTGATCTTGCTCCCACTAACTACTCCTTCTTCCAGAATTTGGAAAACTTTTTGATAGGAAAAAAGTTTTCATTTCGACGATGCTGTAAAACAGGCCTTCCAAGGTTTTTTACTCTAGATTGCTAGGGTTTTACAGTTCCGGGCTGCACAAGCTACCGCTGAAATGGCAATATGGGTGCATAAAATATGGGTGTATACTTTGATGAATAAAACACTTCCTTGTATTTATAAAATATTAGCAAGCTTATTCTTTCTACAAATGTCATACTTGACGACCTTCTCTTCTGAGGCAGTTACCGCCGTAAAATTTAAATTTAGCTTAATCTTTGCTGCCCACTGTGCTGGTAATTAATAACCAACTATGACACATGCCGGCAAATATTTAATTGATGTTTAAATATAAGAACGGTAGTTCTTAAAAGGCTATGTGCTATGGATTCGGAATATGTATCTGATGAAGTGTGACGACGCTGAACAACATGACATACAGTCCAATGTTAACCTTCATAGCTCGCCTCAGTGTATTTGTACAAACATTTTATATAAAGATAGTTTCTCTTATGAGAAAGCTTCTGGGAGCTAGTGTTTCTGCATATGCACACGGACACTTTATTATAATAATTATACATTTGAGAAGTAATGAATTTGTTCTTTTGAATCAGTTGCCATAGATAATTATAAATTATATCTTCGTATAATTTTGTTAATTTTGTTGATGTTGTTTAGCATTAGATTAACTGGCATCCAGTAGATTAGTTGAAAAAACTTCTTATTCATGAACACGCATGTTTTCAAGAAAAGAGAAATCAACAAAGACACTATCCAATGATTATTCTCTAGATTTAAGACATTCTTAGAAAAATTTCACTGCTACTTCTAGTAGTACATGTGATCACGTAGGCACTACTTTGATAGCTTGTGCTGAATTCATACCTCCAGTTGGTGTGCACCTGAAGATAGCTTTTATGTTATATCAGTTGACGATTTCTTTTAATTTATAGCGTTTTAGGAATTGTTTATCAGTTAAAAAGTGAAAATACCTACTTACATCGCTTTTAGTGGTATTTTTACAGTTCTTGTATGGAATTTATAACACGTATTTTTTTCTTCATTTAAAGCAATTATCACAGTTCAGCTCACAGCGAGAGAAATTGTATCAAGTCTAGATATTTAAATCTTTATTTACCATACACAAATACTACCTGACTCTACATATTAATTGTAAATTCGGTGTTTGTTGTGTTTTTCTAACAAATACATACACACACACACGCACACACGCACAAATTCATAGACACATGCAGCTGACTACATATATATATATATGTATATATATATATATATATATATATATATATATATATTTATATATATATTTATATATATACTAACCTGTATATATTCACGTGTATATATATATATATATGTATTATTTATACTAACATGTGTATACACACACACGTGCGCATATATATATATATATGTCCTATATGGCCACTCCTTATATTGTTGTATATATATATATATATATATATATATATATATATATATATATATATATATATATAAAAGAATGCATATTTATACCCACACACATGCAAAGTTATATACATGTATGTGAATGTGTGTCTATATTTGAGCATATATATTTACATGTATATATGTATGTATATAGATACATATATAGAGACATACATACACACATACATACACATGCATAAATAAACACATGCATTCATTCATGTATACATACATACATACATCCATACATACATACATACATACATATATAATACATAAATACTTTCAAATGCTGTGGTTTCACGCCAAACGCCATAAAAGTTCTCTCGCGGTTGGAAATTTAAACACGCGTACACACACTCACATATACATATACATATATTCGTACGTATGCATGTATATATATATATATATATGTGTGTGTGGTGTATATATATATATATATATATATATATATATATATGTATGTATGTATGTATGTATATATGCATGTATCTGTGTATGTATTTATACATGTGTTCTGTATGAGCCTATCTACTAATTTATATGTGTGTGCGTTTGTGTTTGTGTGTGTACGGCTGTATGATTTTTGTTATATCTATTGACTTTTGCTTTACTTGTAATAATTTTTAGTCTATAGCTGCCGAGTATACAGATAAATATATACGCGTTTCTGCGGTGTGTGTGTATATACAGTCATTTTATTTATATTTATATGTATATGTGTGTGTGGGTGTGTTTGTGTTTGTGCGTGTGTGTGCGTGTGTGTATGCGTGTGTGTGTGTGTGCGTGTGTGTGCGTATGTGTATGCATGCGTGTGTATGTGTGTGTGTGTGTGTGTGTGTGTGCGCGCGCATGCGTGTGTGCGTATATGTACCTAAGTATCCAAATATTCGATGCATTTCTTGGTCTGCAAACGCCGAAATAACTTGAAAATCAATTGAAATTACAATTCAAATAATATAAAACTATTTTCACAGGAAATTTAATTTTAGTTGAACCAAATAAATCAAAAATTCAGTTTTAGTTTCGAATTTAATGAAATAAATTTTCATAATAATCCAATTAGATAGATTTAATAATTGAATTTCATAAAAATTCGAGAATGATTTTATTAATATTACGATTGTGGTGCCCAGAGTTGATATGGCTGGCTGAGCATAGTTGATGAATTACGAGCTTGTATGCAGCATGGTTATTTACATTTATCCTTGGGTGAAATACTTGCCGAAACATACTTTGACCTAAAGAAGTGCTAGAGGTTAATAACAAATTATATTAGAAATGCGTCATCAACCAGGATTCTGTGACCTTTTATAGCAAGAATCATGAATTTTGTTATTTTGAAATTTTGGAAAAACCAAGTATTTATTGGTTAGCTTAGAATGCAATATCTTTATAGACTTGTAGATAATTAGATCGATAACTTATCAATAGAATGATCGGGTTTATATTGCGTCGGATTACCATATGAGGGGTCACTAGTTTCAATGATGCTGTAAGGGATCAACTGAAATATTTGACAAAATTTAACTGTCTAAATCCCTGTAAACTATCCGCATTAGAGATCTACGATATTTGTCTTAATGAGTCAGGTTTAACTATGAGTGAAGATCGTTTTCGAAAACCGTATGCAATAAAATTTGCATATTCATCTAGATCTGGATGTACTTGTATAAGGCAACTGGCAACATAATGGAAGAATTCCCAGTGTGGTGACCCGTCGTGATGTTGCTGAGAAAGGATCCGAACAAGGAAACTAAATCGATAATTTAAGCTTGAAACTCAGTTAAAGACAGATTACAAGCTTTTAGTCAAAGCCGTTAACAAAAGAAGTTGGGTCGTGTCGTAGGTAAAGTAGTTGGTGACCTGCAGATATGCGCTATCCCAACTAGATGCGACCATGACAACCGCCACCGCTTGCGTTACATCATGGAATGAGTAAGCAAGGAATCTGGCATAGGAGGGGCACTGATCAATTTGGATCAACCAAAACCTTTTAATAGGGTCGATCACCAATACGTGCAGGCGGTCCTTGCGACGGCTGGTTTCGGTCGCCTTTCTAGAGGCTGAACAGCTGCAATGTACAGCGACATCTGTTCGGTGGCCAACGTAAATGACCACTTACCGGCATCACTTAGCATTTCTCTCTCAATTCATCAAACATACCCTCTCATGCCACGTCTGTAGGTGCTGGGTCTCGAACTATTACTACAAAAAGTGGATACTTCGAGGGGCATCCTACGTGAACTAGGATACAGGTCCCGTTTGGTCCGGACCTCCAGATGGACGAGAACTAGGAGGATGTGAGGTGATGGGTGGCCGGGAAATGACCTGAGAGGTAGCTGTCACTGAAGAGTCAGAGGTGGTGACGAATTCGTACATTGCTTCCGTCATCTATTATTGCCTGACCGTCCTCACTTACCCTGCTTCGTAATTGGTCAAACAGGAGCTCTTTCTATTCCACTTCCTGTGGAATTTACATATTCCGTTCGTCAGACGATCGATCTGCTTTCAGCATCCGCTAAGTGGAGGACTGAGCACGTTGTGGCTAATGATGGACAGACATGAGCTGAGGATGCATCTCTAGCGTTTCCTTGACGGTATGTGTCGTCACCATCTGTCAGTCAGAATTTTCCGCAGCTCGTCTCACTGACGGAGCTACAGGCCTTGATTAAGCGTAGACTGAGGAAGGCGCTTAGCATCTGAAGTGTTGGCAAGGTCCCACATCACTTGGCCAGTCGGGCATGCGGTTTGTGGAAGTCCTACACTGGAGTTCTATTGGAGATTTGTGGCGAATAAGTGACCAAGATTTTATCCGTAGGAAACACGTTACATTCTTCGTAATTCTAAATAGATCTAAGCACTCAATGATCTACAAGTGTGGAATCATATCATAAGCTTTGAGATAGTAAATCCAGGCCTTTCGCAGGTTAGTTTTCCTTTGTTTACAATCTTGCACTACCATTTTGTCTATGAATAGTTCATCTTTGTTACCTCTGCATCTCCTTCAACAGCATTTTTTTCCGGTGATGAAATATCGTTCTCTTCAAGAAATTTATACAGTTCTTCTGAACTTCCTCCTGACAGTATCTTACACATTAACGGGAAGCAGGAAATTGGTCTGTAATTGTCAATAATATTTCCTTTTGATGCATCCTTCAGGCACAACACCGTTTTGTTAAAAAGCCCGGAGTTCCTTCTTCTCCATTGCGATCAATTTATGGCAACTACTGAACTTTTCTATCCAAAATACCTATACCCCATCAGGTCCTGCTGCATTCCAATTGCTTTTTCTTTTACTCATATTTCTGATATTGTTTTCTGTGAAGTGGATAGCCTCTTGTTAGGGATAAGAAGCTGTTTGCTTAAGGCTGCAGAGCCATTCAGTTGTAGTATTATGTTGTCCTTGCTTACTCCATATTTTATCCCAGAAAATAGATTTCATCAGCATTAGGGAGTAATCTTTCATGTTATTTATCATCATTGATTTCTTCGTAGAGTCTTTTTTGGTCGGTCCTAAACAATTTGTTTTGCTAGTATTGTTTAATCCGTTACTCAAACCTAGTTAGCTTTGATTTTTTTGCATGTATGCGCTGCTTCAGTTCTTCAGTTACAACATTCAGGCCTTTCATATCTACACCATACTTCTTAACTTTTTCGGATTTATATTAATTTTTTCTTGACAAGTATTAATACTACACTGTTGACAGAGTTCATATCTTCAGGAATTCTCCTTTTCCACCTCGGTTGTTTATTTCCTCTTCTATCCGTCGCTGTTCTATTCTCAGTAATTCTCAATCCCATCCTTTCCGCCACAATCCTAATAACAGCCTTGATAAGATTATTTGTTTGTGTGATGTTCTTTGTTTCAGAGCGTCTCAGTACCTTATTGACTTTATTCACCTCTCGATTTAATCCCAATTGATTAACATTCTTAAAGACACACATAAATTCTGTCCCTTCTGTATTCAATATATCCAAAATTCTGTCTATTATTAATCGATCTTCATTGTGTGAGTAGTCACTGATCTTAATTCTTTCACCATTCACGGCATTATATTCTTGCGAACAATTGTCCATCTCTTCCACCATACCACTTTCATTTCTCGCAAGCCCAGCCTCAACCGGTGTTCTTCTTTCAATAGCTTCTAGCTCCAATTCTGTTAACCATCCATTCTTTCGTATTTCTCTTGCTTGGTCACATAATCTCTGTTCAGTAATTTCGAACAGTTCCATCACATTCCATTCACTGTGCATTCGTTTTCTGTACCAAGTGACATGCACGCCATTCGTATCCACTGGGGTGCTCCGGTAGTAATATTCCATAACCATCAGGTTTTACTTCTTTACTCCACTTATTTCTTGTAACATGGTTAGCAGTTGCTGGATTACGACTGAACCCACCCTGCGGCACAGTGGGGCACCTGCCGGGTGTGAGGCCTTCACCAGTGGTTCCAGTCATCTATTTTGCTTGGCATTTTCACTCACAAATGAGGTATGTTTTTTGGTTACTACCAACTGATATTTTTATCGAGACACCATCTCTATCAACGTAGACACCCCAAGGGGGCAGAGCCCTTGCTCCGCTGGTTTTGAACTCTGAATGCTCCTTCTTCTAAGCTACTTGCCACCCGAGGCTAACGAGTACATCCTATTCGGAGTACTGGATATTTCAAGGCGCCAGATTCTTCTCCTGTTGGTTTCGCGAAGGGGTCGGGCTTGTCTACAACAGAACTGCGCTTGCGCAAGACATTGGGGCATATTATAAGTGATGGAGCGCTCAACTCCCCTCACCACCCCGGCATTGATAGAAATTAAAAATGAATAAATAAATAATAATCATAAATAAAATAGAATAAAATAAATATAAATAAATAAATAATAATAATAAACGTATTATTATTATCATTATTATCATCATCATCATCATTATCATCATCATTAAGGCAGAATCGTTAGCAGGACTGGCGAAATCCATAGCGGTATTTCGTCTGCCGATATGTTCTGAGTTCAAATTCCGCCGAGGTCGACTTTGCCTTTCATCCTTTCGGGGTCGAATAAATAAGTACCAGTTACGCACTGGGGTCAATATAATCGACTTAATCCGTTTGTCTGTCTTTCTTTGTCCTCTCTGGATTTAGCCCCTTGTGGGTAGTAAAGAAATAGGTATTTTGTCTTCCTTAAAGTTCTCAGCTGAAATTCTGCCGAGTGTGACTTTACCTTCATCCTTTGGAAGTCGATAAATTAAGCACCAGTGAAACACTAGTTTCAATTTAATCCACTAGTCCCCCTCATCCAAATTTCTGACTTTGTGCCTATACAAGCAAGGATTGCTATTATTATTATTATTATTATTATTATTATTATTATTATCATCATCATAATCATCATCATCATCATCATCGTCATCATCATCATCAACATTATTATTTTCACTATAGATTATTTCTCTTGGCTTTTTTTTAAAACAATTTCTTTTATTCTTTCACAATTCTCCTCCTGACTTCTTTTCATTTTAGCGCATCTGTTGTATTTATTATTTTCCTTGAAGAAAAAGATTACTTTCCGATCCGTTCATGTTTTGCAGCTAATTGTATTAGTATAATTGGGTATTTACTAAGTACTTTTATATCTCCAGGATATATTTTATAATATATTAACAGACTTTTAGTTGCGTGAAACATCTACCTCTCTATGTTCATGATAAATATAATTTGTCTTTGTCAGCTTTTCACAAGATTGTCTTAAATGCAGTCATTATTTCTCTTGTCTTCTGTCTAGTCTTCCTAATTCATTTAACTTCTAGTTGAGAACATTATAACTATAAATTTCACTTCAACAATTACAACGTTGATGTCTGTTGCCTTATTCTTATTCTTCTGATATATTTTCATATTCAGCTGTTTTATATATTAATCAAATGTGTCTATATTATTCTTACGTAATATATTATTTTATCTCTTTATTTTACAGGGTATAAAACTTTGGCTATTAAATATTCATAAATTTGTGTTCGAGTCACAGCAGTCTTAACAGAAATACAACCGCCTGGCAGGTCTATATATTGGACCCTATTCTATTTATATATTTAGCAGCAAACCAAGTATTCATAGATGAGAACTGGGTCCGTGAGACTTCAGAAAACAGCCCTGTTAGGGTATACCTTAAGACGGTGCTGGTTTGAGTTTCTCATTTCTATTTACATTAAAAACAGTATTTGTACATTTAATTAACTTTTCATCCATCAAGATTATCTTGGCGCACTTAATTACACAGTTACCCTTCACATTTTTCTTCACCGTTATATTTGATTCGTTGGATGGAAAGAATCATTAGAGTGGCTTAAAAAATACCTTACAGTAATGACTTACGGCGCTTTCATCTTCTGAGTCCAGAAACTACAGTGGTCAGTTATGCCTGCAATTTTCAGTGGGTAATGATATGTTAACATACCGAGCACATACTGGAATTGATAAAACCCATTGTAACCCTCAGTCACCAAATATGTGACCTTGTGAACCTGTGAAAAAGTATCATCATCATCATCATCATTATTAGTTTTGATATGCTTATTATTAATATTGCTAATGATTCTGCATCTAACACTATGATAGCAAACACGAATTTATATATATTCGATTTTATATGTGTGTGTGTGTGTGTGCATTCATATTTGGCACAGCATAAACTTTTCAGCATCTTCTTTCAAATATATATATAATATATATATATATATATATATATATATACATACTCTTTACTCTTTACTCTTTTACTTGTTTCAGCCATTTGACTGCGGCCATGCTGGAGCACCGCCTTTAGTCGAGCAAATAGACCCCGGGACTTATTCTTTGTAAGCCCAGTACTTATTCTATCGATCTCTTTTTTGCCGAACCGCTAAGTAACGGGGACGTAAACACACCAGCATCGGTTGTCAAGCAATGCTAGGGGGACAAACACAGACACACAAACACACACACATATATATATATATATATATATACGACAGGCTTCTTTCAGTTTCCGTCTACCAAATACACTCACAAGGCATTGGTCGGCCCGGGGCTATAGCAGAAGACACTCGCCCAAGATGCCACGCAGTGGGACTGAACCCGGAACCATGTGGTTGGTTAGCAAGCTACTTACCACACAGCCACTCCTGCGCCTATATATACATATATATATTATTTGATGAAGTATCATTTCAAAGTGTGCATGTGTGTGCATCTTCTTTCAAGAACTCTTCGA
>NC_043008.1:65428113-65430613 GCF_006345805.1 Octopus sinensis
AATGCGAAGAGGGACAAAATGCTGCTAAGCATTTTTCCCGGCGTGCTAAAGATCTTGCCTGTTCACTGCCTTATCTAGCCTCGTATATTAAGAAGCATTATGCTTTTGAAGTGAAAGTGCGTGGCTTAGTGGCCATAGGCATTTGGCTCAAGATCATAAGGTCGTGTCTTCGATTACCGGCGGCGTTGCGTGTGCTTGAGTACGACGCTGTATTTCACATGACTCTTGTTCACTCTGCTGGCAAAAATTAGCAGTACATGTAATTCAAACGACCAGCTTTGTCACATTATGTATCGCGATGAATCTCCCTGAGAGCCACGTTAAATATACGCGTGTCTGTGGTGCCCTCAGCTTCTTCTACCTTAATTTCGCGAACAGGTTGTTTCGTTGATCAAATCAACTGGAACTCTCATCGTCGTAACCGACGGATACCATATTTTTCAAAAGGAACAGTACTAACTGTCGCTTCTTTGTTACGTTCACTAATAAAACCTGAGAACTTTCCACGGGTTTTGTTGGTTTATGCTAAAGTATTTATAGTGCTAGGTCGATACCCAGTTGGATAGTCATACAACTGTATATATGTAATCATTAGATGGTACGAAGTAAAAAATAGATAGCGGCTCAGGCTTCCATCATGAGAAACACACATTCGGCAGTATGTGCAGCTGCTTTGAAATTTGCATAATGGATTTTATGGGACTACCAGCAAAGGGAGAATAATTATTTCGTCTTTTGTTCAGCGTTGTTCAAGGAGTAAATAATAGATTGCTTGATTTTACTCTCAAGCTTTGACTGTACTTTTGTTATCAATATATAATGATGTAAAGGACGGCAAGGAGGCAGAATCGTTACAGCGGCATTTTGTCCGTCTTCACGTTCTGTGTTCAAATTCCACCGAGGTCGACTTTGCCTTTCATCCTTTCGCGGTCGATAAAATAAGTACAAGTTGAGCACTGTGGTTCACGTAATCGATTTTGTCCTTTTCTCGATATTGCTGGCCTTGTGCCAAAATTTGAAACCAATATATAATGATGTAAGGGGCAACCTGATGGCAGAATCGCTAGTATGCCGAGCACAATACTCTGCGTCATTTCGTCCGTCTTTACGTTCTAAGTTCAAATTCTACCTTGGTCGTCTACTTTGTCTCTCATCCTTTCGGGGTCGAAAACATAAGTACTAGTTGAGAACTGGGGTCGATGTAATCGATTTAGCTCTTCCCCAAATATTTCTGGCCTTGTGCTAGAATTTGAAACGCGGTAGTTAATGACATACAAATACAGCTGTACCATATTCTTCAAAGCTCTTCGATAGGGGTTATTGAGCACATTCATGTCTTGCACTTGAAACCATACACCTACACAGCAATAGCATATAACTAAGAGACTGGTTTCTGCTTATACTTTTGTGTGTGCGTGCGTGCAGTGGTTTGTATGTGTGGCTACTGGGTATGTAAATTAAATAGAGAGTACAGATATTTCAAAGATGCTGCAGAAAAAATGTAGAATATTTACATGGAATCTCTTTTGCTGGGCTTTTTCTTTTGCGTCGGTAATTGTTCAATTTATATCTGCTATGGACAATATGCATGGGTTTCTTATAGCGGGTTGGGGAGCATGTTAATTTTCAGGAAGAAAGCTGCCAATTCACTAACCGCACATTGAGATTAAAACCGAAATTAAACCACTTAGGCTTTATTTGTAACCAAAGTACCTATATATCTTGTGAGATAAATAGTAGTAGTTTAATTCTTAGAAATATATTCATATTGCAACTACTTGTTGCCTCATTTTACACCTTTTGTGTTTAAATGCCTTCTTCGATTTACGTGCATTAATCTACTTGCTTTGTATTTCCCCAGGCAAATTTAAGCAGTCCAATATGTCACATACTCGTAAGAAGTATTTTTATTACCCTTGTAAAACGCCTTTTGTCGTTCGACGATTTGCTTTCCGCGTGCGTATTGGACCTTCCTAATGGTATGTTGTCAATGAGGCCAAATATTCCAAGACAACAAACACACGAATCGAAGATATTACGCAAATCAAATTCAGTTGAAGATAGAATAGCATTTACTTCAATACATCACAATTCATATATAATCGTGGTAGAAATACGGTTTACTTGGTGTTTTGTTTGCTTTTCTAATTTTGATTTTTTTGAAATTTCTTTTATTTAGCGGTGGGTATGTTAGTCTAACAACGTCGTAGATTGAAAAGTGTTTCATCATATTTGCATTGAATTGTGAATGCGCCTTTGGATTCGCGGCTGATATTCATCAAAACAATTTCATATACACTGAACATATGCGAGTATACAACCTTGATTAAACAACTGTTAATGCCTAATTCAGGAGAAACTTCACATAAATATGACGTTTGATCTGTCATCATATCACATGTGATCGATCTATTCGGTTGAAGTAGGTTTGATATCCAATTTCTGGAGTAATTTTCCATGTAATGAGTACCGGATGAACGTTGAGCATTTTAATTACGTA
>NC_043008.1:65433113-65445613 GCF_006345805.1 Octopus sinensis
AGAAATTTAATTCTCAGTTTATCCGTTTATTATGATTTGTGCTCCTGTGTTTTCTTTCATTTCAAATATGATTCTTGAACTCGCAATAGAATAAGTATTTTTTTTTTTTTTGCCATTAGCTTGCTTTTTAAAACGTATTTCTTAGTTTTTTTCTTTTGAACCTCTGTCCGTACATATATATATATATATATATATATATATATAGATATATATATATATAGATATATATATATATATATCTATATATATATATATATATTTAAATATATATATATATTATATATATATATATATATATATATTTATATGTAAGTATGCTTACACATAGACACACATATAAGCACACATATACAAACACGCATATACACACACGGACACACAGACATATTCAATATTAACTCGGTAGAATCCTCAGAGAAAGCATTTAAAAGCTCATATTCGGGCATCGGCTACTATATACTATCATTCAGCAGAATTTTTCTTTAAGCTAAGTATACATGTCGAAATCCGTTAATGTATAGAATTTATTTTTAAAATATTATACAAGAAAAAGATAGGATAACCATGTTGTAAGTACAAAAAAAATAATTGTCCCCGTGCCGTGGTACCAGCTGTCACTGACTTTTCAATCTAATACCAATACATAAGTTATTTCAGAAATAATTACGGAAATAAAAATGATTCAGCAACTGTGTAACGGCAGATATTGAATAGGCTGCATTTAAAGCACAACTGGTTCACGCAGTTCTTTAACAGCGACCTACCTGATGAAGTGCCGGTGCAGTACTGCTGCTCTTCATATTTCTGTAATGATCTATAAAATAATTACGGAATGCTATGATTCTGAAATCTCAGAAGGCTACAACTGGTGATCAGAAACTTGCAACTGAGGACGAACCAACCAGCTTGGAACTGACTTAATCACGCGATTCTGTGGTCTGCTAGAGGATCGTAGTGGCTTGCTTCCCTTGCTAGCAATATATAGGGCGCAGTGCTACACCAATAAGCAGCTGGCGAAATATGTGCCTGGAGTTAAACAAGTAGAAACATGTAACCATCCGTTTGCTGTGTCGATTTATATAAATATTTATTTATATATATATATGTATATATTTATATACATATATATATACATGCGTATATTTTTTTCTTTTATTCTTTTTATGTTTTACTTGCTTCAGTCATTTGACTGCAGCCATACTGGAGCACCACCTTTCGTCGAACAATTCGACCCCAGGACTTATTCTTTGTAAGCCTAGTACTTATTCTATCGGACACCTTTTTGACGATTTATCAAGTTACAGGGACATAAACACACCAACATCGGTTGTCAAGCGATGGAAGGGATGAAACACAGACACGCTAACATACATTCACACACGCACACACTCATATATATATATATATATATATATATATACAACAGGCTTCTTTTCAGTTTCCATTTACCGAGCCTTTGGTTGGCCCGAGGCTATAGTAGTGGACACTTACCCTTGCTGCCGCGCAGTGGGACTGAACCCGGAACCATGTGGTTGGGAAGCAAACTTCTTACCACACACGCACGCCTGTGCCCATATATAAGTCTGTGTGTGTGTGTGCGCGCGCGCGTATGTACATAGAGAGATACATAGATTGATAGATACACATATACATACAAGCATACATACACACACATCCATCAATGCATACATACATACATGCATACATACATACATACATACATACATACTACATACATACATACATACATACTTAGAGATATGTTTTTACGTCCACTACCCATATCTAATACTTTTAGGGAACCGCTAATGTTACGGAACGTAAACAAATCAACACCGGTTATGAAGCGGCAGTGAAGGCCACACACGCACACAAACATGTACAGATATGTGTGTATTTCTTGTGTGTGTGCGCGCGCCTATGTGTGTAAAGGGCTTCTTTCAGGTTCTCCGTACCAAATCCACGCACAATGTTTTGGCTGGCATAGAGCTATAGTAACACATGTGCCTATGGTTCCACGCTGTGGGATTGAACCCAAAGTCAAATAGTTGAGAACAAGTTTCTCAACTGCACATAGTAACCCCCATTATTATATGAATAAAAATATTCGGTTAATCTCTTTTAAATGACAATGCTAAAATCAGATATTTTATTCATTGTAATCCTGTCTTTATATTTTGTCACACATTCGCCGCTACTTGGTATATGTTTACACATGTATCAAAACATAAAGAATGTAAATATTTTTTGGAAGATAATATGAAAAATGAATTCATTGAAATTCGACGATCACATATACAAAAGAATATTACTGATGTAAAAACCTATCAAATATTTCGCAACAATATGAAATATTATTCTTTGAAATCAGCGTAGGAATTCATGTATAGTAAATAGTAATGCGTGCGTATTCTGGGCATTTAGGGTGAACATTTCTGTGCTGAGAGTGTTGTTGTATTTCGTCTTTGAATGCAGGAGTTGGCGTCTCATCAGGCAGTGAAGACAGCTATGTAGGTGGTTCTGCGAGACCTGAGCTATCCTGGGCTACCCAATGATAAAAACGACAGAATGCCCATACAACAGCACAAAGTTTTCTAGCATGTTTAACTATAAGGAATGCTGTTGTTATTGTTGCTATTCAAGATCTCCGAACAAAAATTTCCAGCCCTGGCCATCTCGTCTTTATAGATTTATATATATTTCTATACTACCCACAAGGGGCTAAACACAGACGGGACAAACAAGGACAGACAAACGGATTAAGTCGATTACATCGATCCCAGTGCGTAACTGGTACTTAATTTATCGACCCCGAAAGGATGAAAGGCAAAGTTGACCTCGACGGAATTTGAACTCGAACGTAACAGCAGACGAAATACGGCTACGCATTTCGCCCGGCGTGCTAACATTTCTGCCAGCTCGCCACCTTTATATAAAGGATTATGTTATGTAAGATAGTGTTTCGTTTCCCGAGACAACAGAATGTTTATTGAGAGTAATCTAGCTACCAGTTTTAGTAGGTCGATTGAACTTTTATGAGCTTCATTGCTGGTATGTATAAATCTAGCATCCGATAGTGGGAGGAAAAGGTTATAGCTTGGTTATGAAGATATGCTAGAGCTGCAAAAAATTTGCATGCGTTAGTTCCAAACCTTCTTATTAATAACTGTGTTGTTTCTTTCCACTAATCTGATATCTGAATGTTCAATGAAGACTTCAAAAGTAGCTTGTCTTGAAAATGGACAAAATTTGTATCGTTGTGTTATCAAGTACTTAAACAAAACGGGTTTAGCCACCATGGACATTCAAGCTGACATGGTTGCTACATTAGTGTTGGACGATACAACTTTATGAACAATGCAAAACGGAGTAGCTGAATTTTGGAGGGAATGGGAGAGTCTTAAAGACCCCCCAAAGTCTGAAAGTACTGTAACTGCCTCCACTAAGAAATACATTGATCGTTATCACCAAATGGTGACAGATCACTGGTGATTGACTATAGATCAAATAACCAACGCTCTTAGCATATCCTGCACTATGATCTTTGCATGATGAAGATCAGACCTCTGTTTGGTGGACACCACGTCTTATAGAATCTGATCACAAATGCACCAGGCTGATCACATTACGAGGAAATCTAGCATTGTTTGAGGCCGATCCTGTGGGTTTCTTTGAATGCTTCCTGAGACTTGATTGGTGTTGGTTTCACCACTTTGGGACAGAGACAAAGAGACAATCCATGCAGTGGGAAAACCCTTCTTCACTTTCTCCAAACAGAGCCGAGATCGTTTCATCTGCAGTGAAGGTGATAGCATTAGTTTTTTTAGGATGCAAAAGGCATTGTGTTTATTGAATATTTTCGAAAGGGCTACGCTATCACTGGAGAGTGCTAACTTGCTGAGTCAGTTACGAAAGTCTATCAAGAACAAATGCGCAGGAAAATTGCGGAAAGGAGTCTTGTTTCATGAAGACAATGCTTCATCACACAAGTCCTTGCTTTCGGTGGCTGATGTGCTTGACTGTCCCTATTCTCTGGTTTAACTCCATCTGATAACCATCTGTTCCCCAACACTTTAAAAGTACATGGCTGGGGAGCAGTATCAAGGTTATGATGATGTCATATCTGCAGTAGACGATTAATTTTATTTCTCGCCAAAAGGATAAAAAGCTTCTTCACCAATGGGATGCAAGCACTGCGATACCGATAGCAGAAGTTGGTGGAACGTAAGAGAAACCGAGGAAAATGAACCACATTAGGTCATTGTAGCCGATCCTCGTACATGCAGATGAATAGTGTGGAGCTGGGAGAAGTCGAAATCGAAAGTTTATTGATGAGAATTGCATTTTCTTTCTTCTATCTAGGCAAATTCTACTATTTCGTTATGAAAAGCGTTAGGGATTCAAAAGCCCTGAAACGCATTTATAAGATGGTGTAAAGATTTGAATTTAGAGATTTGTGAAAATATCGTTGGAAACTAAGGAATAGCAGATCAAGTGTTCTGTATGTGTGCATGTGTGCGCGTTGGTGCACGTTCAGGTGTCTTTATACATCAGTATATGTGCTTATGTGTATACGTGTGTATGTGAATATATTTTTCGTTTTGCGTGTGTCTGCCTAGTTATGATTGAGTAATGAAAAAGTCCTCTCTCTGATGCTTGTTCTCAAGGCTTCTCTCTCAATATACACCTCTTATTCTTGTTATCTCTTTCTCTCTATCTTTCTCTCCCTTTCCACTCCTCTCCTTGTTTTAGTCATGTCTCACAATCTCGTCTCTCTTTTTGTATCGCACTTCTCACATTAACTCTCTATCTCTATCTCTCCCCTTTATTTTCTCTCCCTCCATTATGTATCTCACGTTCTTACTCTCCTCCCACATTTCTAAACTTTTTTTTACTCTCCTCGTACACATCTAAACTTATTTTCTCCCGCTGTTATTTCTCTCTCCTCAATCACAGAGTTTCGAGTAAGACTGAACATATGGAAAATAAGCAAATACATCAGGTGCACTAAACCACAAAAAGGGCCTACACTGTTCTCCTATCCATGCCAAGCAAATTCTGCCTACGAATTGCTTTAAATATGCAAGTGTTTGTGAAATACGCATCCATTTACACTCTAGTGCAATATGGTGGGAGCTTATTTGATCAAACAAATGCAATACTTATCATCGTCGAAACCAACGTAGATCCATTCAATTCATGATAAGTGCGTTCGTGTCAGGTACATATGTATCTGAGTATGCGCGTTTGTTCTGCACAAGGCGTGTATGTTCGTTTCTATATGCGTATGCCAAATATATGGTATGTGCTTTCATATTGCTGTGCGTGTGTACATGTTTATGTGCGTGTGTGCACGTGTGAGTGTGAGCGCATGTGTGTGTGTGAGGGCGCACATGTCTGTGCGCGCGCTAGCGCGTATGGTTGTACGTATAGTTGTATGTGCGTGTGTTTGGTAAGCAAAATGTAACAGAGGAGTGTGGCGGCATATCGATGCCAACAAAGAAGCGAAGTGAAAGCCAAGAGATTTAACCGAATTATTACGTTAATCTATCGAATTCTACACAGTACTCTGAGTGCAGTTTTATTCCTTTGGTGCCACATGGGAAATTTTGGTAAAGATATTCAGAATATGTTTACTGTAATATTTATCAGGTTTTGCACTTAGGCAGGCGAAACTGTTTCAATATTTTTCGCAGTCCGCTGTTGTATAGTAATTAGATATTTTTAGAAAATTAATATTTAAGAAAAATGACAGAAATAGCGGAGAGACTACAAGAAGAGAAAGGCTGGAAAAGGAGAGTGAAGAGAGAAGGAGGAGGGAAAGAAGGGAAAATGAAGGAGGAGCGAAAGAGGGAGAGTGATGGAAACCGAAAATAGGAAAGTGAGAGGAGGAGAAGGAGCTAAAAATGGTGAAAGATAGTGGGAGCGAAAGAGGATGAAAGATGGGTGGAAGGAAATGAAATAGGAAAGAGAAAGTGAATAGGAAGATATGGAGGGTGAGATTCGAGGAGAAAGCCTGAGTGGTGGGAAGAGAGAGAAAGTTGATAGGAAATTATGAAAGTGGTAGAAGCAGTGAGAGTTACGAGGAGAGGAATTGAGGCCAGTGGGAAAAGAAAACTAATGGAAGAATGAGAAGGAGGTGAGTGAGGTAGAAAGAGAGAAACGCAAGTGAAAGAAAGAGAGATGGGCTGGAACTGAAAAAGGAAGAGACGTGAAGACTGAGAAAGACAGAGGGAAGGAAATGGAAGAAGAAAGACAGAAGGAGGGGGTATGTGAAGAAGAGAGAGACAGAGAGCAAGCAATCTAGTGAAGGCAATAACACCAATAAAAGGGGGAGAAAATGCGATGGAGTTAAATTTATTCGCTAAGAGGAGGAAAGGTAGAGATAGACAAGATGAGATAGTGAGACTGAGAAATGAGAGAGAGAGAGAGAGAGAGAGAGAGGTAGAGAGACAGGGTGCATATAATGACAATAAGCCAGTAGTGTATTAGGGAAGCAATGAATGGGAAATATTGATTTCAAAGTTAAGCAACAAACCTGTTATTGTGAGAGAAGGGGTATTCTAATGAAGCCCTCAATAGATGACTGGTACTTCGATTCGCTAATGTAGAAAGTACGAAAAATAGAACTCAAATTAGGTCTTGTGTAACAGCAGTAGCAGCAACAACAATATTAGCAGCCTTTAGGTGGAGTACGGACCTGTAATAAGTTGCAGCGAATATTATTCGCGAGCTCGAGAAAATGGAGGAAAAATAAAAAAAGGATGAAATGGTACTAGATGCCAGTTTTTGAACTGAAGATGGGATGGTCATATTTGGAGTGTCTTTTATCTTCGGTCCAACTGGTTTTCAATAATAACAACAACGAAGATGGAACACGCCAGAGAGATATCAAATATTTCAGTTAATTCAACTACATTAGCAATGCTTTCTTATTTTGGCACATGGCCAGAAAATTTGAGAGAAGGGGAAATCGATTACATTCGACCCCAGTACTCTGTTATTGTTCCGGAGAGGATGAAAGGCAAAGTCGATCTTGGCGAAATTTGAACTCAGAAAGTGAAAGTCGGAAGAAATGACGCAAAGTATTTTATCCGGCATACTAACAATTATACCAGCTGACCACCTTAACAATAATGCTTTTAAATTTGGGCACGAGACCAGCAAGTTCAGGAGAAGAAGTGAGCTGAACTTATTTTATTGGCCCCGAAAGAATGAAAGGCACATTTGAACTCGGCGCAATTTGAACTTAGAACTTAATGATGGATAAAATGCCGCTAAGCATTTTGCTCAGCATACTAAAGATTTTGCCAGCTCACCAACTTAACTATAGGTACAAGGCATGAAATTTTGGGGTGGGGCTAAATGATAAAAATGTACTGGTACTTGTTTTATCGACCCCGAAATGTCAATTAAAGCTATAAGAATTAGAAAAGCTACAATCGTAACAACATCAACGTTAAAACAGCTACGACACAACAACAACATGAATGCACTTGAACTGCTCAAAAAAAGCCTGCTTACGTACCTTAGATCACAACTTATTAAAGCAATAGTAAGGATGGTTAGTTCTAAGTTTAGGTTACGACAACTACCAGTACTATAACTACTACTACTTACTCAACAACTGATCAACAACAAGAATGACAACAATTAGAGAAGCAACAACAATTAAACGGGCAACCATGGCAGTAATAATAACAGCAGCAACAACAAGAGGAACAGCTGCAGCAACATTGGGAAGACGAGCCGTAATAGAAACAGTAACAAAACAACGCCAGCAGTAACAATGGTTTCAAAATTATAGACAGAGGTCCGGCAGCCTTTGAAGGGAGATGGAAGTTGATCGGCTGTACGGAATGTCGTTAAGCATTTGTCCGGCGGGCGTACGATTTTGCCAGCTCACTGTTTTCAAAATATTTCTACTATAGGAAAGATTGAAAGCTGGCATAATCGTTAATACGGTAGGTGAAATGCTTGCCGGTATTTTGTACGTCTCTATGCACTGAGCTCAAATTCCGCCGAGATCGACTTTACCTTTCATCATTCAGGGGTTGATAGAATAAATAGCAGTTCTATATTTAAGAGATGAGGAATTATGTACATTATTTATATTAATTATATTATTTACATTCAACGGATATTTGTCCTCATCTTGCTTGTTGTTAACAACTTTTCGGCTGATATACCCTCCAGCCTTCTTCAGGTGTCTTGGGGAAATTTCGAACCTGGGTTCTCATTCCTAAAGTATTTCTCGGTGTTATTATTATTATTATTATTATTATTATTATTATTATTATTATTATCATCATCATCATCATCATCATCATTGTTATTGTTCAGGGCACTGCTTGGAATCGAACTCGGAATCTTGGGGTTAGCAGCCCGCACTCTTAACCACTACACCATATACCCTTGGGCATATGGCGTAGTGGTTAACATTAGGAATGAGAACCTAGATTCGAAATTTCCCCAAGACACCTGAAGAAGGCTGGAGAATATATCAGCCGAAACGTTGTGTTAACAACAACCAAGGTGAGAACAAATATCCGTCGAATGTAAATAATGTTAATAATGTAAACAAATACCAGTTGAACATTGCGGTTGATATAATCGACTTACCCCTTCCCCGACAATGCTGGCCTTGTGCCAAAATTTTGAGCCAGTATTCTAGTATTAGCACAGGAAGGAAGGGTCTAGCCGATTACATCAACTCTGGTGCTTCACTGGTACTTATCTTATCGACCCCGAAAAGATGACAAACAAAGTCGACTGCGGCGAATCTGAACGTAGAACGTACAGACGTAGAACGAAATGCCGCTAAGTATTTTGCCCGGCGTGTTAACTATTCTGCGACTCGTCACCTCCGGCGATACTGATAATAGCAAATCAATAGCAGCAGCGACACAAACAATAGAAGCTACGACTCACAGACACACATATACATCCTGCTTACATTAATACACAAAAATAAATAAAAATTTAGATTTACAATTAAGACACATAGAATTAAGATTGGTATATATTGACTTACTGTTTTTAACTATTAATTGGTTTAATGGTTAATGATTTAACCAATACCAGATGGTGTTAAACATTAATTAGCACTAATTACTCAAACTGAAGTAGTATTCCAAACTGATGTTTATATTAACGTCAATTATCTTCTTGTTGCTTAAAATATATTTTACCGCCATCACCATTGTTAGCTTCTTGATAAAATTATTGCCTTTATGATCAACATCATCATCATTGCGCATTGCCGACTCAACAACATGAATCAAAACACCAATGTAAGAGGAAACTCTATCTGGTCGGTCGGCCTGCTAAAATGTGTAACTGCATTCCTTCAGATAACAGCAAATGTTTATCAAAAGACAACAACCTGGATCATATGCATGTAGTGCGTGAGAAAGCATGTGAGAGAGAGAGAGAGATAGAGAGAGAGAGAGGCATATAGCCTAGTGTCTAGAGTGTGCACTCATGATCGCGACATCGTGGTTTCAATTCCTCGATCGAGTGACGCGTTGTGTTCTTGAGCGAAACACTTCCTCTCACGTTGCTGTGCGAGCACTTCGACACGTGACGCGTAGCACACCGTGCATCTATTCAGGCAACGGTATGCAGTTCGTTCCACGTAGATAAAATACGGTATTTTACAGCTATGATGTCTTTGATCATTAAACTGCCTCATTACGGCTTACGTGGGGTTAAAAACGACAACAGCAATAATGACAGAAACATGAACCGGTGAGAAACTTTACTTTAGTTTTACGATCTGTTTAATATTAAAGGGAAATGTAAACTATTTTAAGATATTTAGTCCCCCTTTCTATAGAGGTTCAAGTGAAAGATTTAAGTATTGTATATCTCTGCTATGGCCAACACGAGAATCTAACGATTATAGAAATGCCGAGGACTACACAGCAGAGAGAGAAAGAAGAGAGCGAGTAAGAGGAAGGAGGGGGAACTTGAGGACCGGGGAGGGTAAACGAAGAGAAAGAGAATGGTGAGAGAGGAGAAGAGAAGAGAGTGAGAGAGGGAGAGTTAGTAAAGTGATGAAGACAGGAGTAAGAGAGAAGGGAGAATGTCAACACGTTCAGACTGATATATAGAATATTGTAACCCGTGTCAGTAAAAATTATGTTTGGAGAAGACACGTTATCTGAAATTAAGGCCCTGCAGTGCACATCTAAACATTTGAACGGTCATAGCTTTTGTTATCAAGTAATGTTGATTTATGACTACAAAACATCAACAAAATCACATTGAAATTGACGACGACTTCTTCATACGAGCGAGTTAATACAGATTAACTACAGCCTCCACTAAAAAAACTGATATTAGTTTCAAATTTTGGCTCAGGGCCAGCAATTTGGAGGGAGATGGCACATCGACTAGATCGACCCCAGTGATCAACTGGTATTATTTTATCGACTCCGAAAGAATGATATTCAAAATCAATCTCGGTGAAATCTGAACTCAGAACGTGAAGATGAATGAAGTGCCGCTGAGCATTTCTCCGACGTGATAAGCACTCTGTCAGCTCTCACACTTGATTTGCACCAGAAATATTACAAGATGATTTACACTCAACGAAAACTGATAATAATTTTCAATTATAGGAAATTTAGAAGATGCATCTAACGCCCACAACTGCTTAATTCCATTCAGTACCTGTAAACTGATTAGGGTTCCAACTATGCCAGATGATGCATTGTACGATCTGAGGTTATTGCGTGCATTTATTTGGGATGGTGCGTTTTTGTGCATCACCAACAAGATTTTCAACTACAATCACCGGTCTCTTCGCTAATACCTTGTCCAAAATTTAAAACGCTACGTTTAGCAAAGTTATTAACTAATTTTTTAAAGTTTATCCGCGTTGTTTGAGACCTTTCTTAGCAGTTCTACTACTCCTAGACTCACACGACAGGGATTTCTTCCGTTCTGCTGCTAGTAGCGGTAGATATCTTCCAAGAAGCATCAAAGAAATATAGCACAGAAATGTAAATCTCGTACAGCAGACCATTAAACCAGACAATTTGATCCCTGAGCAGCCAATCATTGCTTTCTGTATTTCCAGTTCGATTATTGGCTTTCTGCAACATTACGTCATCTTTACTTAGAGTCGCAGCAGTCTGTCGAGATATTTAGTGAAGTGCATCCTACATATACAACCTATAATGTTGAGTGAAAGGCTTCTAAAATGCCAATAAGGTTAGCAAAAGATCGAATTGTGTATCTATTTGCATGTTGCGTCTCCGCCACTCAGACCCATCGCACACATTTCGTCGCTATTAGTTGTAGTTATGATGATAATGGTTGACAAGCTGTTGGTGGTAGTGGTGACGGTATCCGTAGTGTTGGTGCTGTTGTTGTTGGAGATGGCTTTTGTGTCTTGTTTTGGGGAGGTTCTCTCCGTGTGAACCTCCCTGCTACCCAACTTTCTTGCCATGTCATCTGCTATCTTTGCTTAGATTTTATTTCTACGGTGTTGTATGTAGCATCTCTCAATTGTTTTTCTTTAGCTGGACTAAGGGACATTCAATCTGATTTTGTGACCATATTTTTTAAAGAATGCTTTTTGCCTTTATTAATTCGCTTGCTGAGACTGAATTTCTTCTTGTACTCAGTGAGCAGCTTTAACGAAATCAGCGATGAAGGAATGACATACTGTGTCTTCTTTCATTGTGGTTGTGATGGTAGAGGTGGAAATTACTGGTATGTTGAGCGGACTGTGTAAACTGTTGTTTATATATTCATACTCATCCTTTGTATTGTTGTTGTGTTCATGTTCGTCTTTGTTTCTTTTGTTCCTTTCAATTGCCTTGTTGTTCTTGTTGTTTATGCAAGCAATATTTCGGTAGATTGCTGCAGTGGTCACAGTGACGATAGTGGTGAGTGATAACAATGGCATACCATTGTCGCATCAGCTAGTTTAATATTCATTTTCATTTCACTCTATTCATTTAACAATTGACGCGATTTTTATTATCTGTTTACAATGGATACAGTTTGGAAAAATTGAAAAAGGGAAAAACAAATGCAAACCCGAAGGGCTGTAACTTAACGAAGCCAACTAGACAGAAGAATAGCAAGCTGGCTTTTTAATGAGATAGTATAGCAAAAATACAAATAGTGTTCTTTAAAAGAACAAGCTGTGAGAATACCTGGGCAGGTTTGAACAGAGCTGTCTCCATTGAAACTAAAACAGCAATAATAATTCTGCAGTATTTAAGAGGAGAAATGCTACTGTTTATTTGGTCTCGCATGCTAGTTATGCTGCCATTAATAATGATAAGTCTTTCTTCTTTAGTCCTGAAATTTTAGGGAAGGGATCTACTGAATTACATCGTCACCAATGCTCGACTGTTAATATTTCATTTATCACGAAATAATGAATGGCAAATTAGAGCGCTCGGCAGAATTTGAACTCAGAACATAAAATCTAACAAAATGCAGCTAAGCATTCTGCCCAGCGTGCTTTATGATTCTTC
>NC_043008.1:65450613-65463113 GCF_006345805.1 Octopus sinensis
TTATTATTGTTATTATTGCAGCGGCAAACTAATAGAATATTTAGCACACCGAACAAAAGAGAAATTGGTCGAGCACGGAAATGGAACTATTGATACAGGTCAATTAAGAAAAATATCGAAGCCAACCCTGATCTGATCAACCTCCCAAGTGGTACACATCTATACGTTGTAGTCAATGGCAAAAGGTACAGATTTCACACTAGTGGCGAGATAATCTACTTGAATGCTTTCTGTCCCATGAAAAAAAGAAAAGAAAACTTTTATTATTGTAAACACATCTAACACAACAACATCAACATATAAAGTAAGAGCAGCACGGACATCTACACCAAGAGCGTCAATACCAAGTGCAGCAACATAGGAAACAACAGCATCAATAGAAGGAGCAGAAAGAGAGATCCATTCAGAAATATCAGCAGCAAGCAACGGTACCAAACCCAAGAAAAACATCACTTGCATCATAGTAGGAGCACTCCGTCGGTTGCGACGACGAGGGTCCCAGCTGATACGATCAACGGAACAGCTTGCTCGTGGAATTAACGTGCAAGTTGCAGAGCATTCCACATAAACGTGTACCCTTAACGTAGTTCTCGAGGAAATTCAGCGTGACACAGTGTGTGACAAGGCTGCCCCCTTTGAAATACAGGTACAACAGAAACAGGAAGAAACAGTGAGAGACAGTTGTGGTGAAAGAGTACAGCAGGGTTCACCACCCCCTGCAGGAGCCTTGTGAAGCTTTAGGTGTTTTCGCTCAATAAACACTCACAATGCCCGGTCTGGGAATCGAAACTGCGATCCTACGACCGCGAGTCCGCTACCCTGACCACTGGGCCATTGCGCCTCCACGCTTGCATCATAACAACTGAAAGAAGCTTTACCCACACCGATCGACCATCTTCCAGTTTAGGCATGCGCAACTATCACAGATTTCTCAGACTGTGAAAACTCGTCGGGCGAAACCCAACAGAATAGATCCTGATGAAAGGATAAGGGGGAAAATTACTATATAGAAAGTGCGTCACGAGACTGAAAACGAAGTGATTACAGAAGAGATAAAAACCAACAAACCATCACGCACTCACACACTGTACACCAGCAAAATTACAAACATCTCCATTATTACAAATACCACCAACATTACAAAGACCTCACATATGAAAACATAGCAATCCAGACCAACAATATGAAGACCACTGTCAAGATACCATCAGTTAGACGGCCATCGGCACAAACAACAACTTAAAATATATTCTAAAAGTCACAGACGTTATGTTAAGTCAGAGGTCTCCAAACTTTTTAGAACATCGACCCTTCATAGAATCCTGGAGCTTTCACTGACCACCAGGAATGTACACGAAATTAAATAAATAATAATGATAATTAAGTAGATGTGCATTTATTGACCCATTCAATAGTCGCATCGACCTCCACCCCTGGGGATCGATATCGACCACTTTGGAGAGCCCCTGAGTTTAAAAAGCTAGATAACAGTTTTACGACAAACTGAAAGCAAAATATCTCAAACGAATGGGAGATTTCTGTGAGAGTATAAACAAAAGACTCTGCAAAGAAATATTTGTGGAGACATCCACAAATATCCAGAAGTTAGAACACTGAAATAGGGTAAGCTATTCTATTCATTACCGTTTTCAATGATATGTACGGCCTTACTCAGAACAGATAGTATAAATGTATGCAGTCTGCGGTCCCCTTGGAAACAGAGCCACCTACTGAATGACCACAGTTCACTAAATTTAGATGTTGTGGCTATAAGTTAGTTGAGACTTTTCAATTGATAAACTTTCATACCCAATTTAGCTGAATACTAGATTTACTTACCTTAATGTCAACTGGGAATGGTGGGGCTATGGAACTGCGATGTTGTTCCGGAAAGATCAGGATCACGAATCTCAAGATAAGGGCCATATTCTTGGGACCAAAGGGGAATTTGATGGTCCTGGATGGGAACAGGTCTTGATTTTTGAATCAGTCATTGTGTGGCTCTTCTCTGTTTCTTCTCATGATATTTTTAAACGTCCCGTGTTTTTTTATTTTTTTTTACTCATCAACACTTGTTTTTCCTTTATTTTGTGAGGTCAGTAGCAATTTCCAGATGAAATGTACCAACCCTATTTCCTATTACCGAATTAATATGCTGGAAAGTAAGCTGGATGTTGCAATGGTTTCATCATTGGCTAGATTTTGTCCTTTCCACCTGTAGACGACTTTCACCATCATTTTGAACTTCCGTTTGAAGCGTACACAATCATGTTTTTCAGCATTACTAATATATCTATCCATCAATGTATGTATATATATATATATATATATATATATATATATATATATATATATATATATATATATATATATATATATATTATATATATATATATATACACACATATATATATATGTATATATATATCTATGTATATATATATGTATATATATATATGTATATATGTATATATACATATATATATATATATATATAATATATATATATATATATATTATATATATATATTATATATATATATATATATATATATACACCACATATATATTATACACACACGTGTGTGCGTGCATGTGCTAGGGTGTGGGAGTGGCGTGTGTGTATTTATACAACCGTGCTTTTATATTCACGTTAGGAAATTGAATGAATTATTGTGGAACACTTTCCAACATAAACGTGTATGAAATGAATGTGTGAGTATAGTTATAGTTGTCTCTATGTATATGTCTGTGTGTCACCAGCTGTTCGTAGTTCGGTTGCTTCTGTTGTTTAAATTGAAGAAAAAATGTTAAATGAATGAAAAAAAAAAAAACTACGAATTTCTAATTTGAATTTTTGGCTGAAACTGAAGTGAATTGTGACAATATTATGAGGTGTGACCGTGTAGTGTTTCGGTGAAGTGCTCTTAATTAGTTATAATGTACAGCTTTGGCAGAGGTTACGGTGATTAAAAGCTTCCTGGAACATAGTTTGGCTTGTAATACGTAGTCATGTACAACAGCGACATAAATATTCGTCAACAAATTCATTTCTGGCAACATTGCCATACCAGAATGATGCATAGCCGTTATAATCACCCTAACACCAATGCCAACACCACCATCGTCTGTACTATTTTCATCGTCATCGTTGTCTTGTTCGTTGTCGTCCTCGTCATCATTTTCATCATGGTAGTCGTCATCATCAACCATCCTATACATCATCATCATCATCATCATCATCCTCATCACTCTCGTCGTCGTTGTCGTCGTCATCACGATTGTCTTCTTCATCGTCTCATCATCAACGCCCTTGACATCACCGTCATCATCGGTAGCAGCAGTACCATCACTACCACCTCCACAATTATTACCGTCTTCTCCACCTTTGTCATCCATTTTGTTATTGCCACTGTTGTTGTTGTTGTTGCTGTTGTTGTTGTTGTTGTTGTTGTTGTCACCATAATGAAAACAACAACAACACACACAGAATCAACTTCTCCATTATCTGTCAAGGCGTAATTATCATGTCTTTCTGAAATGATAATTAAGTCTTGACAGATAATGGAGAAGCATCACTTTCATCTCTGGCTTTACTGAAGTAGTAAGTAGACGTACAAAGGGATGTGTGTCAGGTGACGGGGATGTTCTGTCACTTTACATGTGTGTGTGTGTGTGTGTGTGTGTGCGAGAGAGAGGGAGAGAGAGTCTGTGTGTGTATGTACATCCGTCTATACATATAACTATATATATGAATATGCATATATATATATATACATATACGCATTTATATATATATGTGTATATATATATATAATTATATATACATACATGTATATATATATACATATAATATATAAATATACATATATATACATATATATGTATATATATATATATATATATATATATATATATATATTATATTTATATATTTGTGACAAGGGAAGAACGACGCGCATACACACATACATGCACACATACGGTTGTGTTTTTGCTTTTTGCTTTTTGCACTTCATTTTTTTCTTTTCAGCTTTTTATTGGCTTCTTTGTGCTTTATTTCTTTATTTCACTTTTGTATTTCTTCTCTACATGTGTCATCCATTACCATTCCCACTTCGTTTGTCACACACTATGGCAACCCATACGACCTCCTGCTCTATTTCCTCTCGCATACTTATCCTCGTCTCTTTCCTGGTCTTCCAATTTTTCCTCCTTCACATTCTTCCTTGTTTGTTGTTTTTTCCCATTTTTTGAAGTAAAATTTCGAACTCCTGTTTTGTTTTCTTCTTTATCCTATGCTTATATATATATATATGTGTGTGTGTGTTTGTGTGTGTGTGCGTATGTATGTATGTATGTATGTATGTACGTATGTGTGTATGCATGTATGAATGTATATATGTATTTACATTGTTTCCCTCACTCCAGCCAAATGCAGTTGCTCCTCGTACCTCTGATTAATTCTCTTCCTTTTAGTTTTATTTTTCATTCTGTGATCTTCCTCCTCAGCCCCTGTGTAGCCGTTCCCTCGCCCTTTCTTTTTTTCTTCCCTTTCATTCTTTTATTCTATCTACTCAATTTTTCATGTCAACGTTTCTTCCTTTCCCATTTTTATTCCCTTATCATCACTTTCTACCACACCTGTCATTGCTTTCCTTCTCCACCGTCATTCACTGCCTTCCACCCTCTTTTCCTATTTCAGTTGTGAATCACACAGTAAACCCTCGCTTGTATGAAGTACCGATGAGCATATCTTCACTACATCTAATTTTTGATGATTGACGTTGTCAAACATTAAGATATGGTGGACAACGAAAATATGCAACATCTAGCCACCGATTCGTTACAGCAACATGCAGGAAACAACATTGCATGGCAATGAGGTGCAAGAACAAGGCACCTGCTATTAAATACTTCTTTGCAATAGGATTAACCAAAATGCCTGAAAGTTGTGGAAATGATTTGAGTAAAATTGGTAGAGAGTGGGCGTAATGATGAAAAGGAAGAAAAGAAAGTTAAAACAGAGATAGAAATATCGGTGATACAAATAGAGAGACAAAACTGTCATCTACAAATGATTAACGAATAAGATTTTCCAAGATAAGTATAGCAAGCACACAGTAATTTCCTGGGACTCAGAACGTACATTTTCAGTAGATAAGTTTTTACTATATGTTCCGGATATTTTCCCACAAATTGGAGTCCTTGATGGGTAGCTTTCCCAGGTAGATCAACGGCTAAGTTGTTCAAAATTTGTCTTGTACTCAGAATCTAAATAGCTTGAATAAATATTGGTTTTAAATTTTGACATAACAATTGGAGAATGGGGTAATAGATTAGATCGGCAGCAGTGTTAAAATGCTACTTATTTTATCGAGTCTGAAAGGATGAAAAGCAAAATCGACCTCGGCAACATTTGTACTCCGGACATAAAGACTATTTTCGCTAAACATTTTGCCCGGCACGGTTACGGTTTTTCCAGCTCTCTGCCTTAGTTATGAGAAACATTGCAAGAAATGTTGTGTGACCAATTAAAGATTTTAGCCATTGTCCAAGGAGAGTGATAGTAACAAAAATTGTGTTACTAAAATCAAAGGAAACTGAGAGAAAGGGCCAGAAGATGTAAAAAGAGAAAAGAAGATATCTTTTCCTTTTTAATTAAATTAATTTCTCGAAGAGTTTATTCAGCTGTGAGGTGGTAGAGATAAAATTGATTGTAAGCGCTACATTAATAGCTCTTCTATCATTGCCGGCTATGACACAGAAAGACAAAATCTCAGATCTTCAAATTCACAAGACACAACTGATTGAACTACTGCTTACGTTGTATGTCATTCAGCGATAATTCTATTAATCATATTATTTTGGTATGCCGTTGGCAGAATACAAACTGTAAACAGTCTTGCTAGTTGATTGATAACTTATTCACACAGTAATCTGCAGCTTTTAGAAGGTGAGTACAACACATAGACCCTTTTAATTACCAACGGTATTATGGATTCATATTATGGATTCATTTCTCACTGCCACAGTTTAAGTTTTCAGCACAAGGTTTGCCACGCCCAACTTATATACAAACACATACACTCACACACACACACACATGTACACACAATTTTAAAATTGGACAGCTATTATATCCCCATACCCATTCTATGCCCCCTACAACACAACGACCTTACAGATATTTCATATACCATCGATTGTCCGGTCTTTCTTCAATGGGTAATAACTCTAAATGCATTTCCCTCTGAAATTCTACCGCGAAGTTATTAGTTCCGATGTTTGGCATTACTCACAAACCGGACCTAAGACTTCATGACACTCATTAGCAGAAAGCCGTAACTATATTCTTCATACTAGCTTATCTGATAAGTGCTGAAATTGGGTTGTCCCTTAACATTCATAAGCGAAACTGATTGGTAAATTTCATAAAACAAATGGCTGCAATTGATGTTGTATTGTCTATGTTAGAACGATCTACATATAATTTGTGGTCTAAGTTGAAGTTTATCTCATCAGAGAAGAACAAATACAGTTCATGTTCGTGAAGGTTTCAACTTTGTCTAGTAACCGCTTAGCAAAGGCCAAACGGTTTTCTGGTGTCTTTACAGTCATGGAATCGCGTCTTTTAAGTATATATATATATATATATATATATATATATTTACTCTTTTACTTGTTTCAATCATTTGACTGCGGCCATGCTGCAGCACCGCCTTTAATCTAGCAACTCGACCCCGGGATTTATTCTTTTGTAGGCCCAATACTTATTCAATCGGTCTCTTTTGTCAAACCGCTAAGTAACGGGGACATAAACACTCCAGCATCGGTTGTCAAGCAATGCTAGAGGTACAAACACAGACACACAAACATATAAACACACATACATATATATACATATATACGACGGGCTTCTTTCGGTTTCCGTCTACCAAATCCACTCACAAGGCTTTGGTCGGCTCGAGGCTATAGTAGAAGACACCTGCCCAAGGTGCCACGCAGTGAGACTGAACCCGGAACCGTGTGGTTGGTAAACAAGCTACTTACCACACAGCCACTCCTGCGCCTATATAAATATATTTATATATATATACGTGTTGTATCGAATGACCCTATTCACCACAGTTCTGATAGTCCACTCATAAATCTGAAAGTCTTCGTGGTTGGTCCTCATTATTTTTCCGGGTACATCATTGACTAGGTTGCGAACCCGTTGTATTAAATGTGGTACCTTTATAGTGTCTGAACGTTTAGAGCATTTTCCTCTTTGATGCAGTTGGAACACTCCCGCCAAATACTTCTCATTACCACCGAACATATTATGTAAAAGATCTTGCAACATTTAGATAGTTGGTAATTTCATTTTCATTTCTTGTGCTAATATTTTATCTGCCGGGGCAAATATGAAAGAAATAAAAGAAGTTACTTGATTGGCTGACGGGAGTATTATATTGATAATTACGTGTCCTTACATATCCCTCGCAAACTCTGCGTGTGTGTATGTCTCTATTTTATGCTTCCCTGTTTTTATTTCTGCTTCAATAATGACATATTTGTTCTTATATATTTGCGAGGTATTTCTATATTTACATATACATATGTGTATAAACACATACACACATATACACGCACATATATAAAAATAGAAAGAGAGATGCGTGAACATGTATGTGTGTATGTGTGTGTGTGTGTGTGTGTGTGGTGTGTGTGTGTGTGTGTGTGTGTGTGTGTGCCTGTACGTATTTGTAAAACTGTCTTTCGCTTCAACTCACACAGAATTATTCAAACTGAAACACACTCACGTGCAGGCAGATAGTTGTGTACGTAACTATGCAACTATGCGTATATATATCTGTTTAAAAACAAATATGGATGCATGCTTTCATATACATATATATATAACATACATATAATATATATATATATATATATATATATATATATATATATATATATATATATATAATATATATATATATAATATATATATATATATATTATATATATATATATATATATATATATATATATATATATATATATATATATATATATATGTACATGAAAGCATGCATCGATACTTGTACATGTGTATGTTGTGTATGTGTACCTATATAATCATATATATATTTAGGTATGTCTGTGTATGAATATATATACACTGGATTACTTCAATATAGGTAAACTCAGTTGCTTTGTGAGTCAAGTATTGCTAATCTTTTGATAGGCTAGCAATTTCATTTACTCTACTTTTCCCAATTTTTTTGTTGCCATTTTACCATTTCCTCCTGATATTCATGGCACTATTATTCGATAACAATTTCCTTAATGAATACACCCGACAGGTGGGCCAACTGACTTCAACTACCTTAATGAGAATTTTTCTGTTGCACTTCAATGAAAATTCTTTACATTCAAATTTCAGCAACGAAGTAAAATCCTTCCTAAATCGAATGGCAATATTAAATACTGACTCTTAATACACTCATACCCTCCCTCTCGTGTGTGACAGTGAGGTTAGTGTGTTTATATATCTCTATTTGCCAAGTTCATGCTATTTTTATTCGAATATGTCATCAATAATTGCAGGTGTATCATAAATGTGTATTTATATTATATACATCTTATTCTAAGGTAGGCGGTTTTTTTGGTAAGATACGGCTATGCTGGAGCATTTCATCATATAATGAATCTTGTTTTGTTTGCTGTTTATATTATAGTTCACCATTTTCAATATTTGCATAATTTTGTTTGTTGTTGTTCTCTGTCACGAGGCTGTAAAGGCTACTGTTAATGATGTCAACGTTTTTCTGTTCGCCACCGACTAAGATTGGGAAGATCCATTATAAAAGTCTTTTAAACGAAAATTGTTCCATGTTCTTTTTGAATGAGCCCCTTGTACCATAAAGGGAAATTTTTGGATGGCCACTTGTATCATAAAGGGAGCCTCTTAAATGAGCCCCCTGTATCATAAAGCGAAATATGTGGATGGCCCGGGTTCCAACGATTATTTTACATGCATACATACACACACACATACACACATGCATACGTATATATATATATGCAGAGTCAACATGGTGAGTGTTTCTCAGAAAACAGGTGACACTCGTGCGTTTTTGGTGGTCGTTCGATATGGCAGGACTGAAGAACCTGAATGGTACATTATTCTTCGACCAGGAGAAATGAGAGACAAAACTGACTTCAGCCAGTTTCTAACTTAAGATGGAAAGAACCGGAATAAGTATGGCATGGCATTCTCCTCGGCACTTTAACGACCCTGCCAATTCGTTGCCTATGTCCACTATACTGGCGTCCCTCAAATTTGGAGCTTTCTGATTTGGAGCTTTAAATGTTATCAACTTGGTCCTGAGATCAATGAATTTGCGGCTTTTATGGAGACTTTTAAGACTTAGTTTTGCCTCTTTATGGTTGTGTTCGAATATTGCCTAGATCGACTTGAATTTTATCCTTCCCCGAATAATAAAACAAGATAAAACGTCAAATATATTTGAATATTATCAACTTATTAGAAAATGTATGGTCATATTCGTATGCAGTGGGGAACACTCACCTGGCTCATCTCCAAGAGAGCCAAGTTACATTCTCTGCGATTGTAAAAGATCGAAACCATATCTCTATATTCATATCCTATTGTCACAAAAAAACTTTTAGCATAAGGAATATCTAAGCCCAAAATAAAAAGAGAGAACAATTGATGGTCTCAGCAGTAATGCTGAACGAATACTGAAAGCCTCGGTTGGAGGAATGTATATATTCTACATAATCAATCGACTGAGACTTTACATGAATACCTATTTGATGACAGTTGGCTGGGCATGGTTTAAAAACCAAGAACAACAAAGATTGTTGCATTTTATTATGACTTTTTACTTTCAGTGTTAAATCTATATGGAGTGAATGCTGGCATCCATCCTCATGAGATCGATAAAATAAAAACCAAACACGAACTGAACTAAATGCACCAAAATCTGTAGATGTCGCTATGTTTGAAATCAATAATATTGATATTTTGGTAAGGTATTTGTTTAGTAAATGAACTGATCTGAAACTTTGTGGTCAAACTACACAAACAGACATTCAATCACTTAAAGAACTCCCACAATCCATTATACATAATGTTTATTTAAGAGGCGTATGGGATATTAATCTGTAAAATTTTAACCGCACTTCTGCGGCGTAGGCTCTCATGATACTCCCATGCGTTAGAACTGAATCAATACCAAGGTCGTACAAGTGAGGTGAAATTTTTTGACATAATAATATACCGTAAGGAATTTATCGGAAAGGGAGTAAAACAGTGGTTTATTGTGTCCTATTGCTAACTGGTTAATTTTCTGTGAAAAATTAGTATTGACTTTTAAAAGGAAGTTAACAGATTTGGGTATGACATTGACATCGGAAGGATGGTTAGATAAGTTTGATATCGGCCGGATTCTAAAGTAGATTGTACTAGGACGTAACTAAGTAATGCAAACTATGTGGAGTTTTATTGTCAATTGTGTAATTGTTTAAATTTCGTTTGTTTATATCAGCACATATTTTATTAATGATTTCATTAAGGCATATGTGGAATGAAATGATTTCGATTTGCACTGTAGCACATGGAATCAAGCTAATATGTGAACAGATGGACAACTGAGTACGCTTATGTGTGTGTGTATATATATATATATATAATATATATATATATATATATATATATATATATACTCAATATAAAATAGTGTACATTTAAACACAGGAGAAAACTACCTTTAACAGGTAATTTTCACAGGGTAGAAGAAGCAGTCAAAACGACCAAAACCACATTTAAGTGCAATTTTCGAAGGGAATGAAAAATAAAAACTTTTCCTCTGTTATTTTTTGCGGTTATACCTAGGTTTCAAATTTATTTAGCAAATAAAACGAGTTGCTAGGCGAATTCTCGGAGAGAGAGAGAGAGATAGAGAGAAATAGAGAGTGAGAGAGAGCCAGAAAGAAAAACAGAGACAGACAGAGAACCATAAACTTATAAAGATATATACATACAAAGTGACCCAGAAACGGTGAAAGGCAATGTAGAAATCAGCGGAATTTGAACGCAAAATATAAAGCCCTGATAACATGCCAATAAGCGTTTTGGACCACATGCTAACGATTCTCTCAACTCATGCACCTCTTTTAAAGAATAAATATTAAATTGTATAAATGTTCTCTTCAGAGAGGCGGAAGGGCAAAGATAGCGGTTGGAGGAATAGAAAGAGGTATTTTTTTCAAATCTGTTATATGTTTTATTTAGAGAAATTTTGCTATGAGGAGGAATATTCAAATATTTACACGAACAAAACTCGCTTTAACAACATTGAAATGCTACAAATATTACAGATAGAGAAATTCTGAAATTTGAAAATATTTAATAATCTTTAATACTAAATAAATTTACTCCTTTTAGGAAATTTATTCATGGCTTCATAGAATTTTCATATATATTTTGTCATTATATATGCCTTATATACATATACACACACACATATATATATATATATATATCGGCGTAGGTGTGTAATATACTATACATATACATACATACATAACATACATACATACATACATACATACATATATATATATATATATATTATATATATATATATACTCAATATAAAATAGTGTACATTTAAACACAGGAGAAAACTACCTTTAACAGGTAATTTTCACAGGGTAGAAGAAGCAGTCAAAACGACCAAAACCACATTTAAGTGCAATTTTCGAAGGGAATGAAAAATAAAAACTTTTCCTCTGTTATTTTTTGCGGTTATACCTAGGTTTCAAATTTATTTAGCAAATAAAACGAGTTGCTAGGCGAATTCTCGGAGAGAGAGAGAGAGATAGAGAGAAATAGAGAGTGAGAGAGAGAGCCAGAAAAAAACAGAGACAGACAGAGAACCATAAACTTATAAAGATATTACATACAAAGTGACCCAGAAACGTGAAAGGCAATGTAGAATCATCAGCGGAATTTGAACGCAAAATATAAAGCCCTGATAACATGCCAATAAGCGTTTTGGACCACATGCTAACGATTCTCTCAACTCATGCACCTCTTTTAAAGAATAAATATTAAATTGTATAAATGTTTCTCAGAGAGGCGGAAGGGCAAAGATAGCGGTGGAGGAATAGAAAGAGGTATTTTTTTCAAATCTGTTATATGTTTTATTTAGAGAAATTTTGCTATGAGGAGGAATATTCAAATATTTACACGAACAAAACTCGCTTTAACAACATTGAAATGCTACAAATATTACAGATAGAGAAATTCTGAAATTTGAAAATATTTAATAATCTTTAATACTAAATAAATTTACTCCTTTTAGGAAATTTATTCATGGCTTCATAGAATTTTCATATATATTTTGTCATTATATATGCCTTATATACATATACACACACACATATATATATATATATCGGCGTAGGTGTGTAATATACTA
>NC_043008.1:65468113-65488113 GCF_006345805.1 Octopus sinensis
ATTTCTCCTCTGTAACCGTTTCAACGAAATATCCGCTGCAACGAGATAAAATGCAGTTCGGTTGTATAGAAGTTCAGTTTGCAACATAATATTTGAATGATGAAAATTCTAGATTTCACTTTAGATGACAGAAAACACAAGCAATTTTCTGTCAATAATAACTAATGATTCATACATACATATTGTCCGCATTGGAACACACATGACATTTTCTCCAAAATTCAAATAATATCTATCTATTTTTAATGTAGCCTCTACTCAGTTGCTAGAGTAACTATAGTAAACAGTTAATTATTCGTTATATTCTACTTAAAATTCCTTAAACGGGAGAATAGCACATTCGACAATGTGGTACTCTCCCATTTACAAACAGACTGAATTGTCACATCTGGAATGCATTTTATTACAAAACTGACAGTCTGAAGAGAAATGGTAGAACATTCGGCAGTGCAATAATTAGATCTAGATATATAAAAAGGTTGGCATCACGGATTAAAGGATTTTATTTAGAGACCTGACTTGTGAGGTTTGACATCGGGCAAAAGAATTGCAGCAAACATCCTCTATCGCAGGAGTGGCTGTGTTTTATGTAGTTTGCTTACCAACCACACGCTTCCGGGTTCATTCTCACTGCGTGGGACCCTGGGCAAGTGTCTTCTACTATAGCCTCGGGGCGACCAAAGACATGTGAGAGGAAACTGAAAGAAGCCTGTCGTATATATGTATATATATATATGTATGTGTGTGTGTGTGTGTGTGTGTATGTGCGTGTATATGTTTCTGTGTCTGTGTTTGTCACCCCAACATCGCTTGACAACCGATGCTGGTGTGTTTACGTCCCCGTAACTTAGCGGTTCGGCAAAAATAGACCGATAGAATAAGTACTAGGCTTACAAAGAATAAGTCCTGGGATCGATTTGCTCGACTAAAGCGGTGTTCCCACATGGCCGCAGTCAAATGAGTGAAGCAAATAAAAGAGCAAAAGACAGAGTATCGTGGAAATATATGCATTAAAGCATTTTTTCGACTCTCTGGCGAGTCTCATAACCTTTGAGTAACATTTCCTTCAAATTTTGGCACAAGAACAACCATTTTAGTGGGTGGTAGGGAGTTAATTAGATCTACTACTGTGCTCAATCAGTACTTATTTTATCGACTCCGAAAGGATGAAATATAAAGTGGACCTTGGTGACATTGGAAATTAGAAAGTAATAGCAGGATGAAACGCCGGTGAGTATTTTGTCCGACACGCTAAGGATTCTGCCTGCTCGACGCCTTAATATTGGTTTCAAATTTTGGCGTAAGGCAATCGATTTAGAGTAGATGTGTAAGTCGATTATATCAACTCCAGTTTTCAATTGGTTCTTATTTTATCGCGCCAGAAAGGATAAAGGGCAAAGTCGATCTCAGTGGAATAACTTATCCGATTAACATAAATAATAAATGTTTCCTATTTTGGCGTATGATCCTAGGAAGGGAAGTCTATTACAAGTGTCCATCTAGTACTTATTTTAGTGACCCTACTGGGAAGGATGAAAGGCAAAGCCGATCTCAGCAAGACTTGAACTCAGAATGTAAGGAACCGGAATAGATGCCGCTAAAGGTTTCCGACGCGCTGACGATTCGTTTGCTTCTAAAATATGTCATAAAATTAAACTATTTATATCATGTTAATTTGGATCGTATCCTCCGCGTTTCGTTTTGCCCGGTGCTATTTGTAGCTTAAGCTTAAATCCATACGACGCACATTTTACCAATACTCTGAACTATGACATTCATGTTGTCTACGCCTTTCTCATTATTGTTGATTGCCTTCCGCCACCTTCATTCTTTCTAATAGTATTTTCCAGTGCCTCGTCCTCCATTTTAGGGTAGAGGTGGGAGTCTTCTTTTTCGTTTTACAGTGGGTGTTGTTTCTATGTGAAAATCTTTTTTACATGCATACATTTACCCCACGTCACAAGAGGATAGGGTTACACTACTGGTTGTTGTGAAGGAAATGTGTTACCTGCAGACTTATCCCCAGGTTAAGACACAAGGAAAAGTCAGCCATCATTTCCGGTGCTCTATAGAAACTAGGACCCAACAATCTTGCTATTGTCTCAGTTGCTCTCCGCTGCTCTCCGCTGCTCTCCGCTGCTTTTTTTTCCTACGCTTTTCTAAACTTTTTTAGTTATTCAGGGCAGAACTCCTTTTGTTATTTTTACAAAGTTATATATAAAAACCAGGCATTTTGTCCCATACAACTAAGATCATGCATGTTGTCGCGGCACCGACCCGCGGTTGATCTGTGTGGCATTCATGGGTCATTAGAACTTGCCATTCCATTCTGATCTGTCTCAACCACATACTGCTTCACACCTATCTACTCTAACCGATAGCCCTCATATCGATACATAGGTGACGTCCAGCTATAGACCAACATCGTTTCCAGTGACCTTGACACATAACTATGTATAGCTCTACTCTAAATACTGATGCGCAAGTTTGTTTTCTCTTCTTGCTCGGTAAAGATGAGGCTACCTCCTAGATTAGTGAGATTGATGTCAGTATTGAGCCTCTTGGACTTTCGTAACGAAACTTCTGTCGATAAAGATTAGAATGAATTGAATTCCAGGAGCGTAGTGTTCTAGAAAGAAGTGAGCTTAGTTCTTACAGCAGCTGGTGCTTGGTTAGACATGTATGGAAGGGTGTTGAGTGATGGTGAGAATTTTTTTTTTCTATTCTAGGCACAACGTCTGAATTTTTCTTTGGGGGGGGGCAGCAGTCGACTAGATCGACCCCAGTACGCAACTGGTACTTAATTTATCGTCGGCCGCGAAAGAATGAAAGACAAAGTCGACCATGGCGGAATTTGAACTCAGAAAGTAAAG
The DNA here is from genome assembly GCF_006345805.1 of Octopus sinensis. Taxonomy (NCBI): domain Eukaryota; kingdom Metazoa; phylum Mollusca; class Cephalopoda; order Octopoda; family Octopodidae; genus Octopus; species Octopus sinensis. The sequence goes on from NC_043008.1 coordinate 65,470,987, forward strand.
ACAGACGAAATACCTATTTCTTTATTACCCACAAGGGACTGAACACAGAGGGAACAAACAAGGCCAGACAAACGGATTAAGTGGATTACAATGAACCCAGTGCGTAAATGGTACTTAATTTATCGACCCCGAAAGAATGAAAGGCAAAGTCCGCATCGGCAGAATTTGAACTCAGAACGTAACGGCAGATGAAATATTACAAAGCATTTCGCCCGGCGTGCTAACGTTTCTGCCAGCTCACCGCCTTGATGTAGAGAAATATATAAGGTGTAACATGATCCAACCAAGTCATTGCAGCAGAAGCCATTGTAGTACCAGTAGCACATACAGAGAGGAGACAGTGTGCCTCCGAACCAGAAGCTAAAGTATCCTCGTGAGTGACTAAATCTACATCAGTTGGGTAGCATATTTTTTGGAGTGGTCTAGGATTTCTTTGCGTGCAGTAGTATTATTCCAGCTATGAGAGCAGTACTCTAATCTGTAACTGATCTGATTATCAATAATTGCTGAAGGAAGAATTATTTTCAACATTCAAGAGAAGCGACGGTTAGTAGGTTCAATGTTAAGGGACATGTGCAGTGGTGTGAATAACGTCCCAATTTGTGTGAGGCTCAGCATTTGAAATTATTGTCAGAATACAATTTGCATACCGCTCATGATTAAGTGGATTGTGGTACTTTGTTGATATGAATAACATTTCTGCTTGGTTGCTGATGAAATAGGTATGGTTGACGTTTCCCTAAAGGCGATATTTCGGTATCTCTCGCAGTTTGGGCCTGTTTTCCTTCTCGTGATCTTTAACGTCCCATAGGCTCTATTCCGGTCAACAAAGAGAGTCTCCTAATCAATCTAACATGGCAACTTTTAGTTCCCTTTCTAAAGGCATATGGAATCCCTTTCTATTTTTAAGCAAGAAGAGTTAAATAATTTTTTTCTGTTTGTGGACCGTGTAAGAAGAATCGTTCAAGAGAACCTGGACCTCTTGAAGAATGATTTACTTAACCATGATATATATAACAAATTTTTATCACTATGACACATACATGCATGCACGCATACATGCATACTGCATACACAAAAACACAGACACACATGCATACGTGTGTGTGTGTGTGTTTGTAAAATTTAATTTGTTTACGTATATAATTGTAAAAATATAATTATAGTTAAGGGCTATTGGAAATGACCATCGCCAATGCTAGGAGTAGATGTCAAATACCTACAATCCACTCCAAAATGTGTTCCTTATATTCAGCCACAGGTACATACGCGAGGGAATGAGCAAGAAAATACAAAAAGTATTGGATAATTCTATACCTTGAGATTTCACGGTCTGCAAAAGATTGCTTTGCGATCTTCAATAGAATATACCATTAATATATAAACAAGAAATACACGTACCCACCGAAAAATTCACCCGCAGATACGAATATATCAGTAGACGAAAAAGCCTTATATATATATATTCTATAGAATTATGCTTATAGGTGTATGTGTGTGTGGTGTGTGTGTGTTAGCGTTTGTGTATGACAATGAAAACATAACCCCTCTCGTCTTTCAAAATAAATTTATATATTTTTGGCATGTGTCACGCAGTCCAATTTGTCTGCCTAAACCTCCGTTAGATAATCTCAGGGTTCAATGTTTTCAATAAAATCTGTTTTCTTCTTTCTTTCTTTTTTTTTTCGTTTTCTTTTATAATAATCTGAAACGAAAGATCAATGGAAAGTATCAGACTTTTGGAATGAATCATTTGTATTTTATTTTTTGAATTCGCAAATGCTATACTGTTCTCATATTGATTTTTTAAATGACATTATTTATTAGATAAGAACAAGTCTACCTCGCCATTGTGATAACATATTCGCATTTTTAAGATTTCTCATTTTGAAAAATGGCAAGAAAGATTAGTTTATGCCTGCTGGTGTATAGACAATATTTTATGTCTGGCGGGGAATCAGTAGTTGATGGAAGCACAATGATATTAGTCTCACTATATTCCCCCTTGCAAACAGTCTGGTCAGTATTACCCTTCACTGAATCTTTCTTTCAATAGTGCTATTCATTGTCACTTATTACTAATTGTAACATTTTCCCAGTAGACATCTATATGTACGGAGAGTCTATAATTGCAGAATGATATTTGAGAGACTTAGTGACAGTAGACAGAGTAGACAGAATGATGTAGCTTCTCTTTCGATAATCTACGAGTTGTGCATATTTTCAGTTGGTGTAGTTTCCAAATAGTATATGTATATACATATATATATATATATATATATGTATATATATATATCTATATATATATATATATATATATATATATATATATATTATATATATATATATATATATATATATATATATATAAATAATACTGAGTGGCAATATGAAATAATGACACTAACATACGGAGTGTACAGGGAGTGTTATAAAATGGGGTGTAGGTCGGTATGTTGATTCCAGTAGATGTAGGATTTTGTGAGTGTGTAATGAGATCCACCATTTGTTTGACTTTTGGCTAAGGAATTATTGCAACGCAATTGTGTGCAAACTGGAAAAGGGTGGCATCAGGTGCTTCATGAAAATTGCAGAATTGGAATGAGGAGCATCAAAGTGTGGAGAAATGAGTAGATCCTCAGAAACTATTAAATAAAACGTTGCTGCAAATTTGAAGTAGTTACAGCAACATTCGATTCGGTATAATGGTTAGAAAGGTATAAGAAAGGAAACAAAATAAGGTTACGATGCGGGTGAAAAGAACCTCGATATTTCATGGTAGCATCAGTGCAATTTGGTAACGCTGGAAGACACGATACAGTGGAAGATTACCTAATTTAAAAAATTTTCAGTTGCCAACTGATGAAGCAAATGTTTTGCAAGTACAATATAAATTATAATGATGATATAGTCTGCAAATAAGAAGTTCAAAAATTGTTTTAAAATGCATAAAAAAAAATACCGTCTCAAGTTTTGCAGTTTCCTTCCTTTGTGAATTTCCAGCAGCAGACGACAAAACTACAAAACTGCATGTAGTATAATATACCGTCAGCAATTTTCTCATACTCTCCCAATCTCACTCTCTCTCTCTCCTTCTTTCTCTCTCTTTCTTTCTTTTACTCTCTCTCCACCTGTCACCCGCTCTACGTCTCTCGATTTCCCTTTCTCTTTCTTTCTCCATCATGCCCAATACCCTTTTTCATTTAGTTGTACCAGGTAGCCATTGATAGAATCACGACACTTTCTCAAAGCCATAGCAGTCACAGGAAATTAGAATTTCTCCATTATTGCAGACAGGAACTAGAAGGTGATTCATCGTTGGAAAGTTTATTTGCAATTCATGCTAATAAACTTATAAAATTTTCCAACAACATGCTTTGAAATCTGTAATTACAGCATTCCCCAAAAATCACACCACATTTTGCTAACAGCCAATTCAATAATATAGAAGTAGCAGAAGTTTCTTTTTTTTTTCTGCAATGTTGTTATAATTTCCAACATAGGCACGAGGACATTTGTAAACGGGAGAGTGCATTTGTATCGAGCCAGTATTTCACTGTTATTCATTTTATTAATACCTAAATTAAGAAAGACGAGAGACAAGCATGTGATATTCGCATACAGTATGTCACTAAATAACAGATGCTTCGCTGGTTTATATATAATATAGTGAGAGAGAGAGACACACACACACACATACAGACAGACAGAAATTACAATACCGTTTTTCTAGTCACCGTAATATCTACTACAAATATGTTTTCTCTTATTGACGCAATGCAGGCAGTTTTAAAGGAAAGGTTGGTCAATTTCATTGATCCTAGTTCTCTATGAAAGGAAAAAATCGACCCCGTCAGAATTTGATATTAGGACATAAAGACAGATGAAATGCTGCTAAGAACTCTTCCCGGCTCGCTGCTTTCCATGCATTTAATAATTCCTCCTATTAAAGATCCAAGGCCTGAAATTTGGGGAGTGGGGACTAGTCGATTATATCAACTCTTTGCTAGATTTATATAGATTTAATTGACCCTGAAAGTTTGGAAGGTAATTTTGACCTCGACAGAATTTGAACTCAGAACGTGAAAACGGACAAAACGCCGCTAAGTATTTTCTTCGGCATTCTACAATTATGACGCAAAGTTATATAGAAATACCAATTTCTATTTCTTTACTACCCACAAGGGGCTTAACACAGAGAGGACAAACAAGGACAGACAAACGGATTAAGTCGATTATATCGAGCCCAGTGCGCAATTGGTACTTAATTAATCGACCCCGAACGGATGAAAGGCAAAGTTGACCTCGGCGAAAATTGAACTCAGAACGTAGCGGCAGACGAAATACCGCTGAGCATTTCACCTGGCGCGCTAAGGATTCTGCCAGCTCGCCGCCTTAAATATTTAATTATTAATGATACTACACATGTATTTACCAGACTTCACCAGATTTGGATATTTAGCTTTGACTTCACTGACTTCTCAATTTAAATTTTCATCTCTATAGTACTCTGTCACATTCTATACTCCTAGATACTTATTATTCTCTCCTTCCAGTGATTTTAATGTCTTGCCATCTGGTAAGTGATTGTCATCCCCGCTGACTACCTGTCCCTTTTTTAGATCAAATATTGCTCACTTATTTATGGCAAGTGACATTCCTATATCTTTGTTGAAGAGTTTTACAGTTTATATTGAAAAATCTGTCTTTCTAAAAAGCATCATATGATCCGTGTAGAACAAATAGTTAATTTTCCCTTTACTAAGTTCCTTTTGCTATTATCGTTTATCCTAATATTTGTTGTATTAGTTGGGGTGGCAGTGGTGGCGGGCGAGGCGTTCGTCGTGACGATGCTTGTACTTTTATTGATGTCACCCTTATTTGATAATTTTAGTGGTGTGTCATTTATTGCGGGGAAATTCAATTTCGTAATTGGAATAATTCCAATTCCCGTGCTGCGTTGTCACAGTTGATTTTGCTAAGGGTGTTTGTTGTCATAGTGGTAGCGAGGTTCAATGTACTTTGAACTTGGTGAGTACTCACCCTCTCTTCAATTTCAGGGTAGAAGGGGATGGACTCTCAGAACTATCACTTAGCTCTTCTTCCATGTCTTTAAGCATGGCGGACGGCGCCATACATTTTTATAAAGTTATTTTTTCCCTAAACATAATGAAAATTTTCCTTTCGAAATTGACTGCCCAAAGGGTCTCGAACAAACAAACCAAATCAAGCTATGCAAATGTTTTTGTTTCAGTAAACATTCTGTAACAAGATGACCAGTTTACAACTTCTGAAGACAAATATTAAAGCAATAAAATGAACGAGCAATGATGCATGCGTTCTGCTTGTATGAATAATAATAATAATAATAATAATAATAATAATAATAATAATAATAATAATAATAATAATAATAATAATAATAATAATAATAAATGCCCTCATACAGTACCAGGCAGTGGCTTCCATTGCTTCTTATCGTAACTGATTGGAAGGGTTATCATGACCATTATTATGTCTTGATATAAAAGATGGGCTACAGCAATTATTCTGCTCAATACCACAGATTTGTTTGTCAGTTGTTTGACCTTAACCAGTTGAGCATGTCCCTTGGTCGCTGACTGTATGTGCATCTCTGATCACGAGCAGAAGTAGTGAGAGAGCATCATAGCTATGTTTCGAAAGGAATTCTTTGGGGTCTCAATAATTCTCCTTTGGAAGCATGGGTGTTTCGCTCAACATTCTTAAACAACTCTTATTCAGGGACCTTTTCAGCGGGATAAGCTACTCGAACTGAAGAAAATTTTAACTGGGGCCACGTACAAGGTCTTGCACTGTTTATCTTGATATGTGATCACCATGTCGCACACATATGGTTGTGATGCATGTGCTTGGTGTACCCTCATCAGACTGGTAGCTATGATGTGTATACAGCGCTTCGTATATTTTACGCCAATGTCACTTTGATGGCATGCACTGCTCTCCCACTCACTATTTTGAAGTCTCTGTATGACACTAGGAGCCAAATTGTACAAATGTAAAGCAAAAGTCAAACATAAAAGAAGAAGAAGAAGAAGAAGAAGAAGAAGAAGAAGAAGAAGAAGAAGAAGAAGAAGAAGAAGAAGAAGAAGAAAAGCAACAATAATAATAATGGAAATGGCAAGACTATGGAATGTGAGAGGTTTATGTAAAAGAGATACCAGTGGTATTTGGAGCGTTGGGCGCGATCCCATTGAAACTACAAGACTTCTCAAAGCAAATAAATTTCCCATTCAAGACTGGTATCTTGCAAAAAGCAGCGTTATTGGGCACAGCGCACATCTTAAATGAAAGTATTATCTGTCTGAGATCCTTCTTGTGACTTAGATGACTAAAGACTCCAGTGTATTTTTACTTACACTGTGTTTCGAAGGAATAATTATAACAACAATAATAATAATAACAACAACATCCGCACAAGATGTAAACTTCAACCAATATTCACAAAAATTATGAGTGAAACCCTCTGTAAATCACACTGCATTTTATTTTTAATATATAATAAGGGGTACCTTGAATAACGAAGTTTTGATAAGTATAAAAAGTTAGAAACGCCACTACATCTACTACTACTTCTACTACTATTATCGATACCCTTTCATCTTTTCTCTTTCCTGATTATTAATGTCGTTATTATCATGAAAGCCAACCGCATCAATAAGTTCGTCCACATCCACCAATATCATTGCCGCTACCACTTCCACAAGAGACGCTATCACTATCTCAACAAACTTCATGTTCTTCAACTTTTCTTCATTTTATTCTACATCGTTATCATTGTCTTCGTTCTTTTGCTTCCTGCCGTTTCTCTTTACCCATTCACACTTCTCTCACTCTCTCTCGTTTCCTCTCTCTTTCTCTCTCTTCCTCTATCTCTCTTTCTCTGTCTCTCTGTCTCTCTCTCTCTTTCCCTCTGTCTCTCTCAGTAGTTGGTATACAGAACGAAAGATGTGTACTCTATACCGCCATCTTCTCTCCTATCTCCATTACTTGTAGAACAAAGCAATAAACTGCCATTGTTCAATATTAACCAGTCTATTGGAACTAATCTAGGTTTTACAATCTCTTTTACAAAGACATGGCATGCATGATAGCAGAAGGCAGCGTTTTCTTGCACCTTTTCATTTAAGCTACGCATCATATACAAACTAGCACGATCACGCACAAGCACAAATATACTTATATATATGTATATATACATATATACTTATATATATATATATATATATATATATATATATATATATATATATATATATACATATATATACAAATACATATAGAGTTATATAGATATATGTATATATATATATATATATATATATATATATATATATATATATTATATATATATATATATTATATATATATATATATATATACATACATATATATATATATAGTATATATATATATATATATTATATATATATATACATACATATATATATACATATATATGTGTGTGTATGTATATCTGTAAGTATGTATCTGTATATGCATAGAGCCGTACAACACACGGATATATGATTGTATGTGTGTATAAGTATGTGTGCATATCTATGCATGTGTATACACATACGTAGGGTGTATGTGTGCGCTATTTTCCATTCCCATTGTTTAAAGGGTGGTGTTTTGTACTTAACGAGCTGTGTTATACATGCAAACATACTTACATATGAAAGTATATAGGAAACATGTTTACATGTGTACATGTATACATATATATATATACGTGCATAAATGCAGGCGAACATATAACTTTCTTTTGTCAGAATACACGAAAAATCCAACGTCAGTGACGGTCTTCTCTAAACTGAATCATTGATATGCAAGAGTTTTGAGCTAAAATTTACGTTCAAACATAGTAATGTTTGTCACTTTGACCTCGCATATATTGCTCTCACTACATCCTTTGCATTTAGAGCAAGTAATATCAAAAGCACAGCTTAAGATTCCGCACTATCTACTCCAGTAAGTTATGATTACGTGTTCAATATCTATCTAATTGGACTAATTCTTTCATCTCTCCATGGTCAATAAAATATTTAGAATTATATCACGAGATGAATTGCATTGGTAGATAAAACTCAGCTCTTAAAATTACTTTGTGCTTGGCTACAAGAAATAAGGAAATAGTATTTTTTTCTCGTCAGTAACAAGATCATGATACCCAATGAGCCACGACGGGAACATTTACATAACTGGTAAATCTGCTAGAAATAGGAGTCTGTCTCTTTCAGTAAGGTATTTATTCGTGTTAAATCGGAAACGTGCATGTGTTTAAATTGTTAAGAAGAAAATCGGGACAGTCACGGTTAGAAACTATTTGATCTCTGCCTGATCCCGCGAAGCCAACTCTGCGCTTAACAAAACATCTTAACCAAGATAGTTAAGTGATTGTTTAATACTATGGTCACCAATTTCTCTTCTGTAATGTGTGACTATTATTATTTTAATAACGGCAGTGAGATGAAAGTCGAAAATTACGCTGGTAGAGGTTGAAGTCATAAATCTTTATTCGCGGATGAGTCAGAGAGTACTGCATATAATACTTATATTCATTTCTGACTAACTCTGAAATTTGGTGGAGGCATGAGGAGTTGTCAATTGTATTGACTTCAGTCCTCAATTGGTACGTAGCTCATTGACCCTGAAAGGATGAAAGGCAAATTTTACCTTGGCGGAATTTGACGGACGAAATGCTGCTAAGCATGCATTTTGTTAGGAGTGCTAATGATCCTGGCAGTTTGCTGTCTTGATAATGAATAGAAGCATATTTAACAACCGTAAAACATTTAGGTTGACGTGTTGTCATTTTTCCCACAACATTCCTCTCTATTAGAAATATTGAATTTCTAAATGTCTGAGAGACGTGAGAGGTGGCGGGGCGATATAGTGGTTGTATACTGTCAACTCAACGTGACAGTATACAACCACTATATTCCTCTTTATATTTGATGAAAAATATATGTAACAGATCGTATAACAAATAAGTGTCTTATAACAAAGAATATACGTGCTTATAAACTTTCTCTAAAGTGTAATTTAGTGACGATATCTCTTGGAAATAATATTTGAGATTGGATACTAAATCAGTACTTTTCACCAGACTAAGTCCGAATTAAAAATACTAATTTATTTTGCACAATAAATTAGTCATCATTTCTACAACACAACAAGGCAATCTTCTGGTTTAATCTGCAAGAAATAGCAACCAAGTCCACCTTGAGGCACACCTCACCATCATGCAAAAATGCAAGAGTACATGTAGTCTGAGATGTAAAAAGTGATCGAATGAGTATGACTGGAGAAAGGTAGATGAAACATGTTCTATCAGTTTTGACGTTTAAGATAGACAACCGTAAATATTTTGTCGAGCACATTATTAAATAACCGCTATTAGTGGATCATTTTCAAATATTTACACGGATTTGATTTAAAGCCAAGTCGCTATATTGATACAATATTTCGTATAAGCTAGATTGAAATCGTGATAGTTATGTGTACATTGTCTCTAATAATTTAAACCTCAAATACAGTTATTTTAAGCTTTATTAATATACATCCTTGCACACAAGATTTAAAAGAGAGGGCGATAGCGTTTTAAACATTACAACTTTTTTCTCGTGTATTTCCGAAATAATGTGATGTAATCCCAACAGAAATTGAATGAGGATAGCAGTTACGGTCGTCCCAAAACTTACTACAAAATATACGGTCCATGCTTTTCAGTAATAATTTCATACGTTCAGATTTGACTCTGAATATTTGTAGTGTTCATGGTACAGGTAATTTAAACACAATTTTATTCAAATTTAATTCATCAACTTAGAATATATAAAGCAAAAAATTATCACTGTTATTTAATTTCAGAAGCCTAAATTAAATAGAACATAGAAGCCTAAATTAAATATAGCGAGTCGCCAATATTTTAACGTTAAACTAAATTCTTTACGTGGAATTTAATATTCTAATGCGACATGCTTTGCATCAAACTTGATCATACGATAGAAATTACTTCAAGTTTAAATTCCTTTAAATTTTCAGAATTTGCTACAGTCTATACTATAGAATATTTACAACAAAAAAATATAATCGGGTCGGTTTTGTAGTGTTTCACTGACCTCTGAATTATTGCTTCTTCTGCGATTTGGTATGGCTTTTTCAGTAATTTTGTAATTAAAAAAAAACCTTAAGAATTTTTCACTTACATCTATCGAGGTAGAACTTCAAATGCCTCAGTCATATAAAATTATTCGAAACGGTAAGTAACCAAAGCATTTGCTAATCTTGCAGTTTTCCCTTTATTGCTGTAATACCTCGTGAATTTACGTATTGTGGGATATGTTTACTGGGCTACTGACCAATGAGTGTATTTACTAGGTACACATAGGAGTGCTTGTGATTAGTTACGAGCCGTAGATTTATCTCTATAAAGGGCAAAAACGTATTTACTTGGTCGACTGACATTTTATACTCACAACATTTAACTAAGATCACACTTCCTATGTTACAGACGCTATTTTATGGTAGAGGTGGTCGGTAGTGATTTTTTGATATAGGATTATATTTCGAGATTATAAGCAGCAGGATTATGTTGAAGGGTTTAAGATTGGGATTAATGCTGAGGGATTATTGAGGGATACGATGATTGTTTACGTCGGGAGGTCTATGATGGATCTTGTGATAATGATTTATGAAGAATGATTATGATAGTGGCCTATGGCGCAGGGCATTAGTGAATATTTTATGATTAATATTTTACGCGAGAGGATTATAATTGGGGTATATGATAGCTTTATTAAATGACGGCTTTATGTTGGTGATATATTGGAGTGCTAATTGCGAAAGAGATTTGGGGTTATGGCGTTTTATTTCAAACTGAATGTTTTACAGAGTTTTTTTTTTACCCTTTATTCTTAAGATCATTATTTATATAATAATCCACCAGAAAACATTTGCAAAATAAATTTTGCAAGCTTATCCCTTTTATTTTGAAAACACCAGTAATGTTTGCTTTAGAATTTTAGCAAACCAAGTTGCCAACATTATTGAAGAAAAAAAAACCGTAGATTGCCAAAGAACTGTCACAAATTTTCAGACACTATGTCAATCAATTTTATAAACCAGAACTCATCTGAATTCTAGCTTGACCAACGTCTATCGACCTTCTAAAAATAGATCTTTTGGCAGCAGAAAATGGATCTGCACTGCTGAGTAATGTGACATTCGATGCAAATACAGTGAAAGATGCATATACAATGAAAGATGCAAACACAAGCATATCCAAACGATTATTTCTCTCTCAAATGTACCGTCACTTTGACAATTGATTATTTGATCATTATCCTTTTTTCTGTCCTTCTTACTCTGGCTTCTTCTCTCACCACATGTATGTATACGGAAACACATACACATATATACATGCTTGTATGGTTACATATAGCAATATATGTATGTAACATATATATATATATATATATATATATATATATATGCAGACATCTTTTATCGTTTACTTGTTTCAGTCATTCGACTGCGGCCATGCTGGGCAACGCCTTGAAACTTTATTCGAATAAATCAACCCCACTACTTTTTTATAAAAAGCCTGATACTTACTCTCTCGGTCACTTTTGTTGAAACCAATATGTTACGGGGACGTAAACAAACCACCACGGGTTGCCAAGCTGTGGTAGGGAAAAACACAGACACACACACACATATGTATGCGACGGGCTTCTTACAGTTTCGGTCTACTAGAGCCTCTTACAAGGCTTTGGTGGCCCAATATATATAAACGTAAAACACAATGACCCAGTTATAAGAGTTTAGTAAGCTTCAAGCAGCCCATAGAAGGGATAAAATACAACCTTCAGGAATAATAGTAGATTATTGTCACAGTAATTTGTAAGATTTTCCCTTATCGAAGTTTGATGAGCTGAAAAATGTTTTTTCTGTAGTTCACTGCAAGCAACTGGGTTTGCTATGAATGCGTATGTATAGTTTTACCATTAAGTGATAAACCACCAAATTATCTTCAACTGTGTTCCCTTATTGACCAGAAACTCTATCTCCTAACCAATTCACCTGACTACTAAAAGTTACCCTCCACCTCTTTTCTTCACAATTTTACCTCTAAAAGTCTTCCCTTTTCTTTTCTTTGATGTTGTTTAAATGTATATATGTAGCTGGCAGAAACGTTAACACGCCGAACGAAATGCTTAGCGACATTTCGTCCTTTCGGGGTCAATAAATTAAGCAAGCACCAGTTGCGTACTGGGGTTGATCTAATCGACTAGCCCCTTTCCCCTAAGTTTCCGGCCCTGTGCCTAGAGTAGAAAAGAATATATTTATTCATCTGTTTACAGTTGACATACTTTAGTCGAAGGTATCAACCCGAGTACCTGTATTCACAAAGACCTTCCTTTTGTCAGTTTCAATCTAACCAAAATTCCCTCCCCTCTTCCTCCTCTCCATTTCTTTACTCTTACTCTAATTCTTAACAGCTTTAAACAATTAACCACTCCTACTTTTTATTTTTTCATATATATATTTTTCCATTTTGTTTTCACATGACGTGCTTTATCATTTTCAATGAAATCTCCTCGACGACAATGTAACCTTCATTTAATCAAGGTATCATCCGCCTGGTGAGTAGTTAATATTTACGAGGTTCTGGTAGCTACGAAATACATGTAACCTGATAACCTGGATTTTATTTGGTCCAATCCCTTAATTTGGATTATATATATATATATATATATACATATATAGATAGATAAAGCATGCTTTATTCGTGATCAGAGTTGTTCGAAAAGCAAGGTGCTACTCTCTCTCTCTCTCTTAGTTTTCTTAATATATACTGATTAGATGTGGTTATTATTGCTTTTAAGTTCGAGTTTATAGAATACGATAACTTCAATGGTATCTCCGATTTTTACCCAGTATATTATAAAACGGTTTAATGTTATTAACGTCACCTGGATTATACTAACATATTGGGTATTTTCTGTGTTTCTTATCGTTTCTAATTATACGGATGGTCCCAAGATTTAATGTATTTGTGGGAGAGAGAGAGAGAGAGATACATATATTTATATACATATATATATGACAGAGAGAGTGAGACTGAGGGAGATACATGTGTGTGTATGCAAACACATGCATTATTGGCGCAGAAGTGTGTAACTTTTCCCATATCGATGTTTGATAAGCTGAAAAATGTTTGTCTATAGTTCCCTGTTAGCAACTAGGTTTGCTATGTATGCGTATGTATAGTTTAACTGTTAAGTGATAAACCACCAAATTATCTTCAACTATGTTCCATTATTGACCAGAAACTTTATCTCCCACATCGCTCTCTTGAGGGACGCTAGAGATAGATCTAAAAACGATGCTTTTTTGTTATATCCACAATATGTTTGTTTAAATATCAATATGCAAACCACAAGTAAAACATGTTCTGTTGTTTGTTGAACCAGAATATTATAGTATGCTGTTGGAGGTGGTTCACATAGTTCCATCAGGTGTTTGAGAATTCTGTGAACTCCAGCTCGGATTCTTTGCGGGAACTTTATTAGAGGTTGAAACCATTTCATTTCCATCGGAATTTTTTTCTCATTTGAGTATCGTGCTTAATATTAAGTAGTCACTGACATTCAGTCGTTAATTGTTGTCAGGAAATGTCGTCTAATATGTCCAATTTAGCTAGGACATGATTTCTTATATTATCACATCTTGGTAATGTCAGGCCACATAAGTAATGTAGTCTCTTAAATTGGTCATTAGTCATTGTCTGTCTTATATTTTTCACAATCATTGTTTATACTCCTAGTATATGCAATAAAACTTTCTTCAGGGCATTTTTATAATTTCGAACATTTATATCTGATGTTAAACATTGAAGATGTTTCAACAAACATGTTTGTAAGTTGATCCACTGTAGTTTTAAAGTCAAATTTATTAGATTATTTGGATAATACAAATTTAAAGTACTTGTTGCATTCAGTGCTGCCCAGGTTACATATTAATAGTCTTACCTTACTTGAATCATCTAGTTCCGTTGCTACAATGACAAAAAGATCTTCATAACGGTCATACTAAGATGCAAAAGTTATTTCGGTTTGATCGTCATCTTCAAAAGTAGGAAGCATCTCATAACTTTTGATGTGGTATCCCTTTGATTATTTAACTGATGTAGTTGAATTTGACAATATAAACTTGTTAACTAAAGCTGCTAAAATATCCACTTTGTGCTTGTCACTTTGTTTTGACACTTCTAAGGACTCTCTAGTCAATGAGTTCTCCAGTACTTTCCATTTTAATATTCGTCGCGAAATAATGTTACAATGCAGGAATAAATAATAATGATATTGTGCTCAGATAATGATTTTATTAATGAACGAAAATTATTTTTAAAATTCCAAAACGAAATTGGTAAACTATAATTCAAATTGTCTACAGTGTAAATTAAGAATACTAAAAACAAGCGACCCGAGATGTAAAAGAATTAATCCATTACATGAGTGAACGTATAAAGAATGTCACGTAATAGTGTCAATAAAGTGTCATATGTTTGGATGAATAAAGGTTAATCGATGTAGGAGTAGGAAAACGTCATGAGATCGAATCATACCACATGACTGGATGATTAAATATATACAATAAAAATGATTTGTGTCGAGACAATCGTGATATCTCACTCTTTACTATATAATACCTTTTTTTGTTTTCCTTCTTACTTGGAGTGTAGATGCATACATGAATGCATCTTATTTTATTTCAAACCGGTGAACTAGCAGACTCGTTAGCATGCCGAACAAAATGCTTAGCGGTATTTTGCCCATTTTTACGTTCTGGGTTCAAATGTCACCTTGGTCTACTTTGCGTTTCAACTTTGGGGACCGCTAAAGTAAGAACCAGTTCAGCACTGGGGTCGATGTGGTCGACTTACCACATTTCTCGAAATTGCTGACCTTCTGTCAAAATTTGAAACCAAGATTTTATCTACCTTTCAAACTCTCTCACTCTCCCTATTGCATATATGTGCAATTTAGTATTATCATTGGCCTAGTGGTTAGAGTATTGCCTTCACAATCGCGAGATCGTGGTTTCAATTCCTAGACCGGGTGATGTGTTGTGTTCTTGAGCAAAACACTTAATCCCGTGTTGCTCTATGATCACTTCGCACTTGACGCATGATACACAGTGCACCAGTTCAGGCAACGGCGATTTGATGGAGAGAGTGAGCAAATGTGCAGCACATTCACTTGATCACTATAAACAAATTATTTGTACAGATCGTTTGGCCAATGTTGAACACTCATACCTCGTCCTCGACGGGAGAATCCGTCATTATTATTATATGAAATCTGTTAGCTTTATTGTGAGCATGATCACAACCAAGTGTTACCATTACGGTCTGAGTTTCAAATTTCGCCGAGGCCAATTTGCGTTTCATCTTTTCGGGGCCGATAAAATAAGTACCAGTCAAATATTGGAATCGATGCAATGGACCTATCTCCTCCGCCAAATTTCAGGCCTTCTGCTTATAGTAGAAAGGATTATTATTATTATTATTATTATTATTATTATTATTGAGTTAGAGATCAGCGCATGTCATCAAAGTGAAACTGGGGTAGAATATACGAAGCCTAGTACACCCATCATAACTACCCGTCTGATAAGGGTATACTAAGCATATGCATCACAACCATATCAAGATAAACAGCACATGACCTAGCAGGTGGGACCCAGTTGGAATTTTCTTCAGGTCGAGTAGCCCATCCCGCTCAAAAGGTCCCTGAATAAGGGTTTTTTAAGTATGTTGAACGAAACACCCATGTTTCCAGAGGTGAATTATTCAAACCCCAAAGAACCCCTCTCAACACATGATTATGATGCTCGCCCACTACTTCTACTCGTGATCAGAGATGTACATATCATCAGCCACTAAGGGATATGGTCACCTGTTTAAGGTCAAACAACTGATAAGCAAATCTGTGGTATTGAGCAGAATATTTGCTGTAGCCCATCTTTTATACGAAGACAAAACAACGTACATGATAACACTTCCTATCAGTTAAGATCAGAAGCCACAAGAGCCACAATGATATTATCATTATTATTATTATTATTATTTTTATTATCATTATTATTATTATTTTTATTATTATTATTATTATTATTATTAATATTATTATTATTATTATTATTATCTTCATCATCATCATCATCATCATCATTATCATCATCATCATCATCATCATCATTAAAGTGGTAAGCTGGCAGAACCGTTAGAACGCCTGGCAGAATTCTTAGCGGTATTTAGTCTGTCTTTACATTCTAATTTAAGATTCCGCTGAGGCCGAATTTTCCATTTATCCTTTCGTGAAGGTCGATAAAATAAGTATCAGTTGGGTACTGGTATTGTTGAAATCGATACCAGTACTCAACTGAAATCGAATATGAATGTATACGCACGAACGGAAGGACAACTAACCAAAATATAGTAGAATAACCTGCGACATTAAATTGACAAAATTTTGAATAGCACAAGGATGGAAACAAATGAAAAAGGAGCTTTTTTAATAAAAAGAGAGAAGGAATGATAAAATTCCAGAACGCAAGAATATTCCAGAAGCTTATAAGTATCCAGCAACTTATTTTCGACAGATGCAGTGACAATGTATTATCGGTCATAGAAGAGCGACGAAATTTCATAATAGAATACAGTATTATGAAAGAAAGGAAAATTGAATATAATGCTTGCTAATATTCTCTGAAATGGCTAAAATGATTTTTATATGATGTAATTGTTTAAGTTTGGATACACATACGTGAGTCATGTGATTTGTCTTACAGATAAAATACCGAAATATACAAAAGTGTACGTGTGGCCGCGCATGTCTATGTGTACGTGCCTGTTTGTGCGTGAATGTGTGATTTTCTGTGTTTGTTTAAGAGAGCGAGGCCGAAGGGAGAAAGATAGGCAGATGAGTAAATTGACCGACAGTTTATGTATATAAGTGCATTTATAATTATATTTTGTTTGAGCTGTGATAGAGGGACACGAACATGCTCAAG
>NC_043008.1:65493113-65515613 GCF_006345805.1 Octopus sinensis
ATCTTCAGACAGTTCTTTTCCTTTGGTGCCATTTTAATCACAATGAAGAAGATTTTCACCACAGTACACAAATCAGAATTCCTGCAGATGCAATAAGAATGTCCAGTGCAAAAAGGCTAGGAGTAATAAATTATTAGAAATGAAATTATCAGCAAGATCTAAATTTACTAAAGAAAACAAGAGGACAAAATATTGAAAATAGCAAATTTCCTTTAAGGTGTACAAATGTTTTAACGCTTGAAAATTAATATTCCGTTCATAACTTTAAAAATATTTATTGATTTACGTTCAAAAATTGTATGATGTTTGCATGTACGAGGGGTGTTCAATAAGTAATGGCCCTGACCCACTTCCCATAGCAGTAGAGCAACGAAACTTGGCACAGTTATTAGTCTTTTTCTACATAGGAACCACCCAGAGTTACGCATTTCTCCCATCGTTTGATGCAGCTCTGGAGACCGTTTTTGTAGAAGACCCCAGCTTGGTCCTCCAACCACGACGTGACTTCAGAAATCACGGCTGCATCATCTGGGAAACGCTTTCCTTTCAAAAACAACTTCATGGCTGGGAAGAGGTGAAAATAAGAGGGTGCAAGGTCAGGAGAGTAGGTGGATGGGGGAGGAGTTCATAGCCGCACGCCTGTGCTTCTGATCTGGCGACACGCGAGTTGTGAACCGGATCGTTGTTCTGCAAGAGGAGGATGCCTTTGCTGATCTTGCCCCGCCTCTTGATTTTGATAGCTTCTCTTAATTTCCTCAAAAGTGAAGCATAATAGGCTCCTGTAATTGTGGTACCCTTTGCCAGGAAATCTGTCATCACTACTCCGTCCTGGTCCCAGAAGACTGTGAGCATGACCTTGCCAGCGGAGGGTTGCACCCTTGCCTTCTTTAGAGGAGATGAGTCACGGTGCTTCCACTGCATTGACTGGGCTTTGGTCTCTGGATCATAGTGATGGATCCAGGTTTCATCCTGTGTAATCAGTATTTTGAAAAATTTTGACTCATCTTCTTGGCATATCTCCAAATTCATCCTGGAGCACTCGACGCGTTCTTGCTTCTGGAAAGGTGTGAGGAACCTGGGAATCCATCTGGCAGACACCTTTTGCATATACAAATGGTCATGAATGATAGTTTCCACAGACCCCATACTAATCTTGACCTCATGGGCTATTTGGCGAATAGTTATGCGTCGATCTTCCAAATATCTATAGAGATATAAGTAATTGCACATGCAAGCTTTCAGCTAGATCAAACAACTGCAAGAGGCATTACTTATTGAACGCCCCTCGTATATATTCTACTCAGTATAGATTTCGTTTGACTTCCTTCGACATTATCCGAGTAATAGCAATTTTACAGAAATGTTTCAGGTGTGTACTTACTTCTGTGAGACACTGTATATATATATTTCATTTTTATATTTGGTTTGCAAGACTTTTTTTTGTCCCCAGGCACAACAATAATGTACTCTATTACTCTTTTACTTGCTTCATTCATTTGACTGTGCCCATGCTGGAGCACCGCCTTTAGTCGGGCTAATCGACCCCAGGACTTGTTTTTTGAAAGCCTAGTACATATTCTATCATTCATTTTTGCAGAACCGCTACGTTACGGGGACGTAAACACACCAGCATCGGTCGTCAAGCGATGTCGTGGGGACAAACACAGACACACAAAGACACACATATATATATATACATATATACCAAATCCACTCACAAGGCTTTGGCCGGCCCGAGGCTATAGTAGAAGACATTTGCCCAAGGTGTCACGCAGTGAGACTGAACCCGGAACCATGTGGTTGGTAAGCAAGCTACTTACCACACAGTCACACCTGCGCCAATATATATATATGTATATATATATATATATATATACAGGGTGGCATGGGTAAATTGTCGCCATTTTATATTTTTAATTTCGCGCATGCGCACTGTCTTTGATTTCCTCGACTACACAGCATAGTAGAGTCAGCTGGGCACCGTAAGAAAAACAGCATCATGACGTAATTCACTCTGCTAGGAATCTCGAAACGATATGCTCTACTGCCGAGCATTCGCACCGGAACCTCCAATACGAACATTTCAGAGTTTTGAGGTATCAGTCTTAGAACACGTACCGAGAATTAATAAAATCAAACATCTAGTCAATATTATGGTGTATGGAGTGATAACCAGTGATGGCAACATTATGACTCTTCCTACGCGGCCTCAGAGTCAACACTAGGGTCTACATCAATGCCTGGAGGAGTGAGTGCTGCCCCTGGGCCAAGAGGGTGGCTGCTGGAAGACCCTATGACTGATAACAAAACTCTGCACGATGGAACACAAGTAGAAGAACCCAGTTATGGCTGTCAGACAATTTTTGCGACCACATCCTCCCTAACATCTGGCTACCTAACTCCTCAGACTACAACATTCTTCATTATTAAGTGTGGGGCGCATTTGGGCTAGAGACCAACAAAACACCTTGTAATGCCAAAGATGAATTGAAGCAAGAATTATTGCAGCATTTGCTAACTTAAGAAGACTTATAGGAGATATTCTGAAGTCGTCTGGAGGTCATGGTTGAAACCAATGGCGATTTTATTGCTTTGTACATTTTTATAGATATTTGTATGTAATTTTTGTAAATATATCTTTTAAAATGAGATGTCAATATTATTTTCATTTTTGCATAATGTAGTGGACATTTTATTCATCGCAACTTGTATATATACACGAATGAATAGATTATATATGATATAACTATTTTAGATTGACAAGATCATGTAAAGAAGAATGTAATCAATTTGTTGATATATATATATATATATATATATATATATATATTATATATATATATATTAAAAAATGTGGCTTATTAGCAATTAGAATCTAAAGGCAAAATTAATACAGGTCACATAAGTGACAGAGGGTACTGTTAGATGGTTCGCGATGTAGATCATCTTAATCCTCATCAGCGGCTGTTAATGCTAAACTCAACTGCCTCAGTCAGTGCTATAAGAAAAACCATTGACAACGTGTGCCAATTTCCAAAAGGGTAAAGGTGTAAACAACAAATTAAAAAGGATGGCTTATTAGCAATTAGAAAATGAAAGTAAAACCAATGGAGGTCTGGAGGTCATAAAAGTGACATAGGGTCCTGACTAGCACCGCTTTTGGTAAAGATATGTGTTAAGCTAACTCAAAGCCGCAGTGTATATTTGTGTGTATATGTATAAGTATATATCTATATATGTATATGTATGTAATTGCATATATATGTATGTAATTGCATATATATGTATGTATATATGTGTGTATATGTATTTGTATATATATATATATATATATATTTGTATATTTGTATGTATATAGGTATGTATAAATGTATGTGTGCGCGTGTATGTTCATGTGTGTGCCTGAGTGAGTATGTGTCTGTGTCTGTATGTCTGTGTGTGTAGTATATTAAATGAATTCATAGAATCGTGTAGCTAACACAGAAAGATCCTCTAGCGGACGCGGTTACCAGACCAGATAGTAATCGAACACGGAGTGGTATTACGTAGAGTTCTATACAGCTAAAATCCAGGAGATCCGATCGATTTGATTTTCTCTTGAGGATTATATAAACCATTAAATCAGGAGATATAGTAGGTTAATATATTTATGTAACCACTTCTACTCCTTAGGATTACGGCCGTTTTGCTGCCATTATCATGGAACAATAAATTCAATGTATAATAGATTTATATATCTACAGTTATACTTAGCATTATACAATATAATTCTACATTTATAAATCAGAGCAGATAAAGTAATTTAGTTCCTAGACCAACCAGAACGTCATGATTACACCAATGCCTCAACTCTGTGTATACATAGAAAATTTTCTCTTTAAACTTACAGTGAGTAGAAGACTGATACTAGATAAAATTAGCTTGTGATTATGTATGGAATCAACGGAACAGCCTGCTCGTGAAATTAACGTGTAAGTAACTGAGCACTCCACAGACACGCGTACCCTTAACGTAGTTCTCGGGGATATTCAGCGGGACACAGAGAGTGACAAGGCCGGCCCTTTGAAATACAGGTACAACAGAAACAGGAAGTAAGAGTGAGAGAAAGTTGTGGTGAAAGAGTATAGCCGGGATCACCACCATCCCCTGCCGGAGCCTCGTGGAGCTATAGGTGTTTTCGCTCAATAAACACTCACAACACCCGGTCTGGGAATCGAAACCGCAATCCTATGACCGCGAGTCCGCTGCCCTAACCACTGGGCCATTGCGCATCCACTGTGATTATGTATATATATACATACACACACTTGCAGGTACATATATATTCCTATATATATATACTTATTTATTTACGTATATATTCAGCGATTTGTTCATTTACTTATCCCATCTCCCTTTTGCAGCTAAGCTTCCATATATCTTCTCTCCATCTATTTATGCCTCGCTCTATCTTTTCGCTGGAGAACACCACTAGATACTGATTAATAATGAAAAACTGATTAATTTGTACCCTAACTTCACCATAATGCCGGCAATATTCAGCATATCCGATAACATTTTTTCAAAAAAAAAACCTTCTTATCAGGACCTTTAGGGACATTTCTCTTGACATGATCTACTTTCCCTGCAAGGAGATTAAGATTGTCAGCACCACAGGGATGGTCAATCAAAATCATTTATTCACAATTTCAATCAGCTCCCTATGCTTTGTGCCGGAATTTCGGCTGAGCTAATTCTCCCGACATTATTTCGATTTCTTATTTTATCCTCCTCTCAAAAAATGATAGACATATGGCAATGAGAAAAAACTACTTTTGTAAAATGATATTACGTATTCCTGTGCAACTGAGACTTTAAATCATTCAGTAATTCGATAACCTTGGGTTAGTTCATCCCAAACAATTTATACAGCCTGGCTGGTTTTTCAGTTTTGTTTCTTTATTTATACTATTTAAAATTTATGATCAATCTACATGTATACATTGGAGAAAAAGTCAGGATTATTGTACAACGATGCTATAGCAACATCATCCTGCATGTATAGATGTATGTTAGGGTATTTCAAATAAATAAAGAAGGAACTAGAACAGTTATATCCGGTGATAAGTTCTTGTCTTTCTCTTAGTTTAACGTGATCCATCAATCCATTGGACATTACAAATTGTAACGATGATTGGTTGATTTTTACATTAATAAAAAAAATAAACCTTTCAATATGTACTTTAAATATTTTTTGCTGACATGGCTTACTTCTTTGTAATTGACAGTGAAGCCACCTTTAAATGCAAGAATTTAACAGCAGAACACTTTGATATTCATCTCATTTCGAACAGGGGTTTGCATTCTTCTACGTTTTTCCTATTCTTGAGCCATCAAAGTTCACATTTGGTAACAAGTTGAAAAGACAAATGAAATCATTGTTGGTTCCGCCTTTCTTGGATAACTTATGATTCATTCATTTTCTTCTGTGCTGCTGTTTGGGATTGACTTTCAACTATAAACACCGGTTTCTTCTTGACAGAAAACTGTGTCTTCTCTGGAAGCACTTGCCAGTTTGTACAATTCTACCAAAGAAAAAATGTACATATACTTCAACGTTTTGACAGATCATACTTTTTTATGTAACATTCTTAATAATTTTGAGAAGATTCTGTCATGTAGAGTAGAACTTCATTATCATTAATGATATGAAGTTGCCGGTTATAGTAGAGAATAAAGATGGCATATTTATTCATAAATTCTAAAATGCTCTCCTTCAGACAGTAATATTTGTTTGAAATGAAGCAACGGAAACTAAACAATCATGTTTCAGATATTTTGCCTCAAATTTTAACTTTCGCGTTTGTCACATCAAATAGTAGTCTAGTGTTCATCATGATAAAGCAGTAGGTGATGAAGTGGAGATTTAACGTTAAAGTACCAAATTAGAAGTTTATTTCTGTATCTCAGAGCCTCATAATCAGCAGCAACTATCTTTATTTCGTCGATATCAGGGCACCACGACGACTTGCTCATTGTGATGGCGCATCATAGAACAACAAAATCACTTCTGACGTTATCTGCTTTCTTGAACATTTCTTATATCTTGGTTCATGTTTTCTCGATGTACGCTATTCCTTTCTTGATGCTTATCCTGAATTACTCCCAACTGTTCTTTATTCATATTATTTCATTTCAGGGCCCTCTCTCTCTGTCTCTCTGTCTCTCTCTCTCTCTCTCTATCTCTCTCTCTCCCTCCGTCTTTCTCTCTCCTTCTTTCTCTGCCTCTCTCTCCTTCTTCTCGATGCAGGCGTAAATGTTCTCTCTTCATATCGGCTTTCTTTCCTTTTACACTGTCGATATCCTGCACGTTCTTGCCCAGTCATGTCATCTCTTCTAATCCGTTTGTTTTCTCTTATACTTTATCTTATTTCCTCTCTTTGAAATTATACAACGTTTGCATCTCAAGGCTTATCCTTTGAATTCGTTCCAAAGAAAGGTGATTAAATTTGATGTGTGAATAAAGTTTATAATGCAAAACTTGTATAGGTATTAAAATATAATGTGAACTCAGAATAAAATTTATTTGCAAAACAAACATTTAGCGAAGTGCAGAAAGTATTTGTAGTATAAAATATTAGCAGAAGTATAACTATTTAATGTGAAATGCGGATAACATTTGTAGAATACGTTATTTGTAGAAGTGTAAGACGATAGTATACATTAACCCTTTGTATTAAAGGAAGAAGGGCTGAAATTTTGGGATAGGAGCCAGGTTGATTAAATCATCTCCAGTATTTACCTCGTACTACTTTTAAAAACCTCCGAAAGGATGAAAGTAAAAGTCGACCTCGGCAGCATTTGAAATCGGAACCTAAAGACAGCATACTAAAGTCCTGCGTACTAAGAATTCTACCAGCCTGTCGCTTTGACGAGCAGAAGTATAATAAAAGTTAAAAGGCGCTAAAAGATAACAGCAAACTGCAATGTCTTCTTTCGTTGCTGCGTTCCATTGCATGTGCGTTTAATTACAACTGATTAGAGAATCTTAGACCTGAAATTAATACGTATTGATATTAATGTTTTAAAATCCGTACCTGTCATTCATCGCCTTTTCTATAAATATTTCTCCGAGTCTCTCAGTTAAGCGAATAACCCTCTTAGAAGAGGCCAGTTGGTTTGTGTTTAGATTAGTTCTGTAGATAGAGAGAGAAAGATGCATGTCTATAAAAACAAATTCTATTTGCAGAGAGAATCTAACAATATATTTATTAAATGTGCGCGTATACATCTGTTGTTTACAATTTATCAATAGAATTTAGAATTAATAGACATGCAGAGGAAAATGTATCTGAATCTAACCAATATCATTTGGTTCACTGTTTAGACTTAGTTTCTTGGCAATTATGCAAATATACAAAAGCAAAACTATACACAATAATTACGATATGGTAATACCAATATGCAATCACAGCAACAACGGCAAGCAAAATTATAGCAGTAGTAGTAGTTGTAGTAGTAGTAGTAGTAGTAGTAGTAGTAGTAGTAGTAGTAGTAGTAGTATAGTAGTAGTAGTAGTAGTAGTAGTAGTAGTAGTAGTAGTAGTAGTAGTAGTAGTAATAGTAGTAGTAGTAGTAGTAGTAGTAGTAATAAAAACAATACTTATTGTTATTATAGTTTTATTAATTGATTTCATGCAATTCTTTTGTTATCGTGTTATTTCTGAAACTGGTGATTCGTATCTGGCGCAATAAATAAATGAATGAATAAATAAATAAATAATTAAATAAATAAATAATGAAATAAATAAATAATGAAAAATAAATAAACTATAATTGGAAACAAGAAAAAGAAAAAAAAATGGAAAAATAACAAAGAACAAACCAACATTTCAAGACCGCAATACACCACAAATTAAAACAAACAAAAAAGAATTTAACAAAACCATATCAGAGCATCTAGAGAAATCACATCTTTCTTCTAGCCACATTTCTTTATCCAATTTTCAGCAGACGTTTGTTAATTCGATCAGCAAAATGCAATTTTACCATTAAGTGCGCTAATATTGCAGATTTCACCAATTTCGTTGCAGTAATTCTACGATGGTGAAGAATAAAATTCTCCTGGAAATGAATTTAAAACTCAATTACAAGGAGTTTCAATGAAATATTCTTTTCCGGAATTTACTTTTAGTCAAAACAGGAGCGTATTAACAATTAGAGGCGGTAGGAGGGGGAAAATTCTAGATTTTGTTTAAATATTTTTACCTGTGGAGAGAAAGGATAGATCGATCGTTTCTGTTTTATTTTGTTTTCTGTTTGGGTTTTATTATTCACGTAGATCATTTTTAGTTATATCTTTGAGCGAGAGAAAGAAATATTTTACCGTATGTTTTCGCCTAATCTTCTTTAGTCTGTGCGGCAAAAAACTATACAGTCAGAAATTAGAACAACAACAACAACAACAATAATAATAATAATAATAATAATAATAATAATAATAATAATAATAATAATAATAAATAATGAAAAATAAATAAACTATAATTGGAAACAAGAAAAAGAAAAAAAAATGGAAAAATAACAAAGAACAAACCAACATTTCAAGACCGCAATACACCACAAATTAAAACAAACAAAAAAGAATTTAACAAAACCATATCAGAGCATCTAGAGAAATCACATCTTTCTTCTAGCCACATTTCTTTATCCAATTTTCAGCAGACGTTTGTTAATTCGATCAGCAAAATGCAATTTTACCATTAAGTGCGCTAATATTGCAGATTTCACCAATTTCGTTGCAGTAATTCTACGATGGTGAAGAATAAAATTCTCCTGGAAATGAATTTAAAACTCAATTACAAGGAGTTTCAATGAAATATTCTTTTCCGGAATTTACTTTTAGTCAAAACAGGAGCGTATTAACAATTAGAGGCGGTAGGAGGGGGAAAATTCTAGATTTTGTTTAAATATTTTTACCTGTGGAGAGAAAGGACAGACCGATCGTTTCTGTTTTATTTTGTTTTCTGTTTGGGTTTTATTATTCACGTAGATCATTTTTAGTTATATCTTTGAGCGAGAGAAAGAAATATTTTACCGTATGTTTTCGCCTAATCTTCTTTAGTCTGTGCGGCAAAAAACTATACAGTCAGAAATTAGAACAACAACAACAACAACAATAATAATAATAATAATAATAATAATAACAATAATACTAATTATTATTATTATTGATTTTTTATTGGCCACAAGGGCTGTACAAAAACAAAGGAGGGCATTGCACAAAGGATGGCTCAGCACATAGGACAGTGAATATATATATATATATATATATATATATATATTCAACAACAATTGAGGAACGGCCTCAATAGGGCATTCGACCCACTAGAAAGAGCAGCCAGGACTCTAACCGCCAAGTAGTAGTAATTCAGAAATTAAAGGAAAATTTTAAAAACATTTACCCTATTCATCTTTAGACAATGAGAGACAATCAGAGACAATCCTAAGCCATCGTCCCCCACACCTTTAGTTAGCCCCTATAGAAATCTTGAATTGTTTTCTCGCTAATGGCTTCATCTCGCTGGTACAATGCAGTGAGCGCCTGGCCACATGTATGCATTTGTTAATTTCGATAGGCCTTTGTCCGAGAGATGTTGTCTTACCAGTTCCGTCTCTTGTAGCTGATGTTGTTGTTATCGTGTAGGCTTTCTTCCGTTGCTGATACTGCTGTGCCTCTTGCTGTTGCTGAGAATGCTATTTCAGGTTTTGCTTTTGCGGCAGCTAGTTTATTTCTTCTTCTTCTTCCTCTTCTTCTTCTTCTTCTTCTTCTTCTTCTTCTTCTTCTTCTTCTTCTTCTTCTTCTTCTTCTTCTTCTTCTTCTTCTTCTTCTCCTTCCTCTTCTTCTTCTTCATCTTCTTCTTCTTCTTCTTCTTCTTCTTCTTCCTATTCCTCCTATTCTTCTTCTTCTTCTTCTTCTTTTCTTCTTCTTCTTCTTCTTCTTCTCTTCTTCTTCTTCTTCTTCTTCTCCTTCCTCTTCACTTTGTTGTTGTTGCTGCTGCTGCCACTTCTGCTGAGATTGTTGGCTCACAGTTTTGGTTTCGAGACTGGGTACAGCGTTTTTGAGGTTATTCAAATTCGTGCCAGAAACCTTTGAATGTTAGGAGTAATAATCTTCATCCGCACTCTCTCATTTTTTATGGGGTTTTGTTTTGTGCGAGGCCCCTTCTATATCTGAGTGGTTAGTAGGATTTCCGTTGGACTCTTTATGTATCTGTTCCTCTGTTTGTTCATGAGTTAACACCGCATTCCTATTTGGGATTTTGAGTCTTCTATTTGGGATTGCAATGGATTTGGCGCAGGAATAGTGGAGCAGAGCGAGGCAACTTTCTCGACTTCCCGCAGTGGGGCAGAACGCTTTTCGATGATCGGTTTAGTCACATATATAACATCTAGGTTTCCTGCCCACCTCGACCTCACGCATATGCTTGAACTTTCCAAAACAGAAAAATTGTGTTAGCATGGACTTCTTCCGGAGAAACCAAAACCTGGAACTCCATTGATACAGCCGTTATTTTGTTGGGGGCTTGTTTACATGCTTACTATCTCCCCGTGCTCCTCTAGCCTGGCCATTACTCTGACTTGGTCCCTATGAGAGGTACGTTTGCGACCCTGACCTTGGTCACGCGACGCCCCATGTATAAGGGAAGCATCACGAACTGGTCGGAGGAGCAGGTCATTGTACCCATCCTACGCGCTTCTACTTCGTTGCTACAGATAGCCATCACAGTCCCATATTGCCTTCGTCTGCAGATATAAACTATGGACGGCTACACATCTTTCAGACGCTTTTTAAATTCGATTGTGGAAAGGAATTGTGACGTTCTCAAAGCACTTATATATCATTGACCATGTTTCGGTGCATATCATTCCTCTCCGGAGATTGCCATGACGCTGGATCGAACGATACATTTCT
Source organism: Octopus sinensis (assembly GCF_006345805.1). Classification (NCBI taxonomy): domain Eukaryota; kingdom Metazoa; phylum Mollusca; class Cephalopoda; order Octopoda; family Octopodidae; genus Octopus; species Octopus sinensis. The sequence continues at coordinate 65,504,067 of NC_043008.1, forward strand.
GATATTTTCTAATTGCTTCTGCTTTTCTTTGCACAGAATCAGTAATCCACTTATTTGTGGAGGCGCAATGGCCCAGTGGTTAGAGCAGCGGACTCGCGGTCATATGATCACGGTTTCGATTCCCAGACCGGGCGTTGTGAGTATTTATTGAGCGAAAACACCTAAAGCTCCACGAGTCTCCGGCAGGGGATGGTGGTGATCCCTGCTGTACTCTTTCACCACAACTTTCTCTCACTCTTACTTCATGTTTCTCTTGTACCTGTATTTCAAAGGGCCGGCCTTGAAACTCTCTGTGTCACGCTGAATATCCCCGAGAACTACGTTAAGGGTACACGTGTCTGTGGAGTGCTCAGCCACTTACACGTTAATTTCACGAGCAGGCTGTTCCGTTGATTCGGATCAACCGGAACCCTCGTCGTCGTAACCGACGGAGTGCATCCGAAAAACAGCAGTTACAATTTCAGCGACCGAAAACGGCAATAGAAAAGCAAAGTTAAAGAAAATTCACATAACAGGATTCGAGCGTGGATTCCACGTTTGTTGCCAATAATAAAAATCCTTTCTACAAAAGACACAAGGTCTTACAACTGTTTCCGGGATATTTTATATATCTTTTCATTGGAGATGGTGTGAGAAAATGGTTTAGCAATAGTTATTCAAGATATGAAATAGAGAGTGAAGTGGAGGAATGAAAATAGACGTGAGATATGCAGGGATATTGTATCTGCAGTTCCATTATTTAGGTAGAATGGTTTACATATATGATTCCTGTCCTTTGTGTGTAACTTCCAAGAGTATTCAAAATTGTTCATTCCAAGCATAGAGTTCATTCCAAGCAGTGTTATTGAATCGAGGGTTCTTTGAAAACTTGTAAAGCGTAGGTGAGGGGACGAACACAGACACACAAATACATACATGTATATATATACATATACCACGGGTTTCTTTCAGCTTCCATCTACCACTTCCACTCGCAAGGCTTTGGTCGGCCCGAAGCTATGGTAGAAGACACTTGCCGAAGGTGCCACGCAGTGGGACTGAACCCGGAGCCATGTGGTTGAGAAGCAGGTTTCTTACCACACAGCCACTCCATAAGGATGTCCAAATTATTATTACTTTTTTACTTTAGATTCGCTACTACCATTATTGAATAATTTAAAGCGATATTTCAAGAAATTGTTTCGTTCTTCCAAAACTTGTCTACCGTACTTTCACCTGCTTCTGTTACATATGTCTGAAAGAGATACAAAATAGTTTTATAATTAATAGCAGTAAAATATGTTCTTTTATGAATACCGTATAATATGAGTGTTATTAATATATTGACACATATAATATGGTTTTGACTCTGCTTTAACTTCTCACAAATCAAATGAGTGATCTGATATGATTTGAATATTGCCACATAGTATAGTTCAATCCTCTCTTCTCAGTTATAGATTTTTTTTACAGATTTTCTATTTTAAATATTGCTAGGCTGCTAACAAATTAATTTGCGTGAAAAATTTATTTCATTTATTATATTTTGAGTGACAATTTAAACCTATATTATCTAACCACCGTTGTGAGTTGGTATGGGAAGTTCACTGCGTGTCTTGGTCTGCAGCTAATATGACATGACATATAAAGAATAACATTCAGTTAATTGAAGAATATTTATTATTATACTATTGTTTCCGACGTTTCTAACGAGTGCATTAACATAAGAGAGAGAGAGAGAGAGAGTGTGTGTGTGTGTGTGTGTGTGTGTGTGTGTGTGTGTGTGTGTGTGTGTGTGTGTGTTTGTGTGTGCGTGCGAAAGAGAGAACGTGAGAGAGAGAGAGAGAGAGAGCTTACTAAAAACTAAAGGAAATAATACTTTACACGTTTTGCAGCCTTTACATTTATCTGAATTCACTTTTGAACGAATAATTTCATCACTAAATATTTCCAGTGCTTGAGAAAAATTCTCTATATTGCTGGGGTTTCGGGCTGTCAGGGTAAATTTTCGATAGCTCCTGAATAAAACTTGTTGTTATAAGAGGACGGTGGGGGTGTCATTTTCAATCGCTGGTTTCATGTATATACTTGAGTTGTCGGTCGTTGATCGCTTCTAGATGGGAATGCTTTTCGTTGTTAATGGAGAGAATCAATTGACTGCCAGCTTTTACTAACTGAGAACCAGAAGAAAGAGCTGCTTGCACCAGTAGACTAAGACCGAATATTCATTTTTGTTGTTTATTATGATCGGGTTTGATATGTTTATGGTAGGTTCTTTACTCATTCTTTAAGTTTAGTGTGAAACAATAATTCTTGCTGGGTTTTCTCAGTCTCATCGTTTGGACATCATTGATGTTCTGTTATCTTCGCTTTTCCTTCACCACATCTCACAGCAGACAGCATAGAATGAAATATGGAACACGTTTAACTTACAAAAATCATCGTCGTTGAATTAAAGTTTTTTAACGCTCAGATTGATTTCCATTTTTCTATTAAAACATCCGCTGTTATTTTTGCTCCGTTATTTTTCTCCTATATGATGATTGACCTATCTCAGTTCGTATGAAGTTTATGTTGAATGATGACTCTGGGGATGAATTCATTTTCAAAACCTACTTTTCATTCACATATCCGGTTGCACCGATGTTTCCTCATAATAAATACGCCATGGCGGGGCAGGAGTATATGACATGATGTATCCAGGAATAATTTTATTGCCAAAGCTTGCCATGTAGAATAGTACCGATTGACACCAAGTAGAAAAAATAAAGTAACCCTGTCCTTCTGGATTTAAGGTTATCTTCCAGACAAAACACGAATAATCCAGTTTCGCAGGCCAGTAGGACGTTTCTTAAATTTTTTATTGCTTCATTGGGTCCTGTACTTGTATATTGGCGCCTTCATACATAATATTTGGGAATACGTCTCTGCTTTCATTCTCACAAATTCAAAAACAAGATTTTTACTTTCGCATTAGAATAAATCACACCAATAATGATGCCACAAACGCCCGCTCCATTCTGTAAAGGGACTAGTAATATAAAAGCACAATGGATTTATACATGTTGATTTTTTAAGTAAAATATAACTACAATAGACCAGCAATGGTTTCTAATTTATATACAAGATGAACAGTTTTGAACGGAGAGTCTTCGTCAATTTTATCGACTCCACGAATTGACGTATTTCAAATTCTTTTTATATTAAATCACATAGGATGAATTTCAAAGTTAACACAGGCCTAATTTGCAATCTGCGGGCAAAATATCGGTGGCTGTACCGAATAGTAATTTGTCTGATGATCAAACGATAATGCTAGCAAACATTTACGCGAGAGACAATTTCCTTTACACACATGAGCGTTACTCTATGCCATAAATATAAAATAATATCAGTTACATTGACCTACATTAGACTGTAATAACGATAATGTATACGTTAGTGGTTGATTAGATGCTAAATTCTCTGCAATTATCATGGGATGTGAGTGGGAAAAAATTGAAACGCTTATTGAATAAAAAAGACGCATATGTATTTTTTTTTATTTCCAGAGTCACATTAGCGATCAATAAGCGTAATTTTCACACGATATTCTGGAAAACGATAGAATTTTTTTGGTTCGTCTTCCGTTATAGGGTGTATTCGTTTTTCACTCTTTTGCTGCACTTGAAACTGCCTAATACGAATACATAAGTCAAACAAAATTTTAGAGGAATATTTTCATTATAAGTTTTCATATATATTTGTTTCTATGTAGAGTTATATATATTTTTCAAAACCAATTTATTACTAAACTAAAGGACCACTCAATGCTTGTTAGTGGAATGCATACTGAATATATCTTTATTAATGTTTTCCACGAAAGCGTTTGTCAGTAACTTCGAAGTTTCATCTTACAAGCTGTTTTATAGACACATATGTATGTAGGTACGTATGAGTATATCTCACCAGCTTTAGTCGTAATTGGGTTTTATTTTTCACATAGAAAAAGCGAGGTAAAGTAGTTCAGTTTCCGAACTGGATTGCCTAATGCACACTTAATGCATGCTGCTAATCAACTTCTATTTATTAAACTAAACACCTGAACGGGAAATGCATTCAACAATACATCTTTAAATTTAGAATATGTTAAAGAACATTCAGTGATAATTAGAATTAGACATTAAAAAAATAATAAAGAAAGTAAAGTGATCAAGAATTAATGAAAAAATATCATTAAATAAAACCGTATATCATTAAATAAATACCATCTTATACATGCACATATTTTGATACATACATACACATATACGCATGTGTATTCATATACATATGCATGCCAAAATAAAAGAAAGAAAAAGACACAAATTGAAATGAAAAATTTCTATCATTAAATAAAATGAAAGTTATAAGTTATGAAATATTAACAGAAATTTAATAAAATTTGAAACAAAAAAATACAAACTAAAAGTTTTTATTTAAATTAATGTACAAAAAATAATATAAAAAATATTGAAAATTTTGGTTAATTTCTATATGCGTTTTAATATTGCATTTAATTGAAACGTATTAAATACAACTGTTTGTTGAAGAATTCTGCAGGTTGCCAAAAATGGTTTATTTCTAGTAATTAACTGAAATCAAATTAAGCACATGGTATTCGACATTAAAGAACTAATTGGCAAAAATGGAAATAACTGAATATCATGTAGAAATATCAGCAAATTTTCTCTTTGATATTGGCAGAAGTTATCAGAGAGTTTTGAGGGAGGAGGTGTTGCTGTTAGAGAAGGAAGAGAAACCCGTTTTATTGTTTGATGTTTCTGCCAAGCTATTTGTTGCTACTCACGGTGTGCATGTGTGTGCTTATGTCTGTATACCTGTATATGCAAGAGCATTTTTGTATTTTCCTACCCACAAAAGTTATATATATATATATATATATATATATATATATATATATATATATATGCGTGTCTACGTGTGAATACAAGTATACATGCCTATATATACATATATACAATTACATGTATGTATATGCACATATGTATATGTTTGTGTGTATTTATATGTATATATGTCTGTGTATGTGTGTGTTTGTGCTTGTGTATGTATGTTCATATGTATGTATGTACGTAGGTATGTAAATGCATATATATATATATATATATATATATTTATATGGGAGTATGAATAAGTATTGTGTTGAAGTATTTAGCTATTTTATTTATTTATAGTTGCCTAGACGTTTTTATGTGTATGTATAGGGATATATATATAGGGGTGTGATTTAGTGTATGTAGTTAGATATGGTTATATATAATTAGGTATATGTGTATGGGTGTATATATAGTTTATTATTATATTATTATTATTTTTTTGTTTTGTTTTATATTTTATATTTTATATTTAATTGTTGATAGGTTTATTTTAGTTTATATATTGTTTATATATTGATTATATATGGATTATATATAGGTTATATATGGATTATATTTTTATATTTTTTCATTCAAACTTTAATTATTTTAAAATTATTATTTTTATATTTTAAAATATTGATATTTTAGATTGGAAGTCCACCTGAAGATTGTCGATCAAGACAAGAAACAATTGTAGTGGCGGTTTTTTTGACTATTTATTAAAATTTTATGTATTGATTAAGTCTTTCCTTGTTTGTTTTGCAAAATAGTGGTTTTGTCTCTAATAATATTTTATAATATTTTACTATAAAATTGGATTTAATCCTAAATCTGATTTTTTTCCCTGTAAATTTGGATTTATTCCCTAATATTTATTATTTATATATTTATATATATATACACATACACATAAACATGCACACATACATATACTACATGCATACATACGCATGTATCTCTAGATGTATACACAAACACACACACACACACACACACACACACACACACATATATATATATATATATATATATATATAGAGAGAGAGAGAGAGAGAGAGATACGCACACATACATGTACTTTTTGTCACTGTTTGTCCCCCAGTGCCGCTTGAGAACCCGTGTTGGTATATTTCTGTCACCGTAGCTTAGTGGTTTATGAAAAGAGACCGATAAAATAAGTACCAGATTGTGATTGATTCAATCAACTAAAAATTCTTCAGAGCGCTGCCCCAGCATGACTGCAATCTAATGTGGCTGAAACATGTAAAAGATAAATGAAATACAATATATATATTCTTTTCATTTATTCTTTTACTTGTTTCAGTCATTTGACTGCGGTCATGCAGGACCACCGCCATTAGTCGAACTGTTCACCTCCAGGACTTATTTTTTGTAAGCCTAGTACTTATTCTATCGTCTCTTTTGCCGACCCGCTACGTTACGGGGACGTAAATGCACCAGCGTCGGTTGTCAAACGATTATGGTGGTATGGGGAACAAACACAGACAGACGCACACACAAATACACACACACACACACACAACACACACATATATATATATATATATACGACGGGCTTCTTTCTGTTTCCTTCTACCAAATCTACTCACAAATCTTTGGTCAGCTCGAGGCTGTTGTAGAATACACTTGCCCAAGATGCAATCTAGTGGCTCCGTGGTGTTGGGAAGCAAGCTTTGAGAGGAGAGTTACTAAGTGGTCTCCTTACATGCTGAGAAGAGATGTCAAATCCCCAAGCCACGCGTTGACGGTCGGTAGGCAGTTAATTCTATATTCCAAAGTTTCATCATTAATAATTAATAAAATTATCTGTGGATCTTCAGTAGAATTTACTTCATGAATGTATTTCTGGTGGTTTGGGGATTTGACATCTCTTTTCGGCATGTACGGAGACCATTCAGTAACTCTCCTCTCAGGGTGTAATTTATACACACGTATGTATATATATATATATATATATATATATATATAATATATATATATATAAGAAAATTTATGGTCCACGGGGACAATTTTTTACGCATGGTGGTCACTGGTATAAATCATTATCTTAAATAATTTTTATCCTTATATATTTATTTAAGTATTTGAATTCGTGAGTCAGATGATTCACTGCTGATTTATTCTGGTTTCGCGCGTTGGTTGAACACATTTGAATTGAATTCACGATGTATAACGATAACATTTGATATGCACATGTGTCCTTTTGTGGTATGTATTTGAGTTTTATAATTATACATACCCAGCTGGTTGTACTGAAGATCCACAGATAATGTTATTAATTATTAATGGTGAAACTTCGGAGTATAAATTTAATTGGTCCTTTTAATTTTTTCAAATTATCTTGCCCGCCGACAGTCAACGTGCTAAGAATTTATTCTTCGTGGTTTGGGGATTTGACATCATTTTTCATCATGTAAGAAGACCACTTAGTGACTCTCCCTTTAGTGTGTAATTTATACACACCTATATATATATATATATATATATATATATATATATAATATATATATAGAGAGAGAGAGAGAGAGAGAGAGAGATTTTATGATCTACGGTCAATATTTTACGCATGATGGCCGCTGGTATAAATTATCTTTAATTATTTTTACCCTTATATATATATATGTGTGTGTGTGTGTGTGTGTGTGTGTATGATAAAGGGTAAAATAATTAATTAATTAATAATTAATAATAATAATTAATAATTTTATGAAGTGGTTCGGTATATTAAAAGAACCATTACCGGTAAAATTCTATAATTATAATTAGGGTTCAGCAAAATTTGCTGAACCCTAATTATAATTATACCCATAATTATAGAATTTTTGTATAAGTTTACCGGTATTGATTCTTTTAACATACCGAACACACACACACACACGCACACACACACACACACACACACACACACACACACACCACATATATATATATATATATATATATTATATATATATATATATATATATATAGAGAGAGAGAGAGAGAGAGAGATTTTATGATCTACGGTCAATTTTTTACGCATGATGGCCGCTGGTATAAATTATCTTTAATTATTTTTACCCTTATATATATATATATGTGTGTGTGTGTGTGTGTGTGTGTATGATAAAGGGTAAAATTAATTAATTAATTAATAATTAATAATTAATAATTTTATGAAGTGGTTCGGTATATTAAAAGAACCATTACCGGTAAAATTCTATAATTATAATTAGGGTTCAGCAAAATTTGCTGAACCCTAATTATAATTATACCCATAATTATAGAATTTTTGTATAAGTTTACCGGTATTGATTCTTTTAACATACCGAACACACACACACACACGCACACACACACACACACAGACACACACACACACATATATATATATATATATTGAATGTCTAGAATAGACTTGATTTGTTTTTAAAATGAATATTAAATTTTACTGGAATTTAAGTCCTTTATATAAACATTATCTTATAACAAAGCCAGATTTTATGTTGATGCACAACTAACATTTATAATTAGTAACTAAATTCGCTCATGTTTTTACCTTTTACTCTCGTCTTCATTAACCAACCTATCAGAAATTTCATTCTGCGATATGAACTCTGCAACTATCAGTGTGTGCTGAAATGTATAAATATACACTTTGAGTTTTGAATAAATTGCCATCTTGCATTTTGAGTTTGCCAGAGATCATAACTATAATACTGCTTTTTTTTCTCTATTTGTACTTGCATTGTCTCAAGTATTTGCCATCTTAATGGAATTTGCTTCATGAAACATTTGTATTGTATGCAATATCAGAATTAGGTGATAGCAACATTCTAGAGTAATTATTACAAAAGTTAAACTTAGAATACTTCTATAGCTCGTTTTGATCAAAGTGTAGATGCCGTTGTGATCGTGGTGAAAACGAAAATCTATAACTTGCCTTTTCAGCACATCTTTCGATTAATCGTGATAATATTACCATCTGATGGAAGCACTCCGTCGGTTACGACGACGAGGGTTCCGGTTGATCCGATCAACGGAACAGCCTGCTCGTGAAATTAACGTGTAAGTGGCTGAGCACTCCACAGACACGTGTACCCTTAACGTAGTTCTCGGGGATATTCAGCGTGACACAGAGAGTGAGAAGGCCGGCCCTTTGAAATACAGGTACAAGAGAAACAGGAAGTAAGAGTGAGAGAAAGTTGTGGTGAAAGAGTACGGCAGGGATCACCACCATCCCTGCCGGAGCCTCGTGGAGCTTTAGGTGTTTTCGCTCAATAAACACTTACAACGCCCGGTCTGGGAATCGAAACCACGAGTCCGCTGCCCTAACCACTGGGCCATTGCGCCACACAATTATCATCTACATCTTCGTAGATAAATGGACATTTCAACCACAGTAATCCCTCGGCATATCCGGGTTCACCTATTGTGGTTTATTATCTAAGCTTATGTAGATTCCTCTGTGGTGTTGTTTTGCATTTATAATAAAATAAATATATGCAAATTATAAAAAGAATAGAAAAAATACAGTACAGTATTGTTTCTACTTCGTGGATTTTCACCTATCGCGAGGGTTTTGGAACGTAATACACGCGATAGTCGACAGATTACTGCATTTCATTTGCAGTGAGATTGTTTTTACAAACATACAAATTTTTTCCATGATTTTTAATTTCACAATAAAATTTAGCATGTTTTTCTTTTAAATTTCTTCATGCTGTCTTTTGATATAATGATATGCCATGAAAGAGGAATTCGATTTCTACCTAGAATTTACCAAGTCTAAACGGAACACTTTGCCTCACGATCTCAAGAAATAGTTTTGCGTAATTTGAGGGAAAATGTCATATTGTTATTTTCATCCAAACGGGGAAATATCAACATATTATATTGTATATCAAATGTGCTAAAGCCGACGTTAATGTTGATATATTGACAGTCAATAAACAGACCGTTTCATAAAGGATACAAAATACTTTTGTAAGATACTCCACTTTACTAATATACAAGCACGTTTTCATTTGAGAGAACGAGTTGTCCAAGGGATTCGCTGATGATATACATGAACACAGTTATATCACCATTCAAAAGTCACCTGTCTTCAGTACTGGATTTGATTTTCCCGGACAGCTATCATGATGATGATGACGATCTAAGAAGAAAGGATAGAAAAGTTTTCATTGATATAAGAAGGTAACAGTTTAAAAGAATCTGTGTTACTTTCCTTTGTACATTTCAAAAGGCTCTCACTCTTATTCTTTTCCATTCCTTCTCCCTTTCAATCTATTTCTCACTCATCCTCTCTCTCTTTCTCCTTCATATTTGTTTTTCAGTCATACTGGATAGTTTCAACGATATTCTAGTTATAACTAGATGCATTGTATTCTTCTATATCGTCAAGATAATTGTATTCTGAACGAAGTTAGCATTGTCTTCCTGTCACTAGGGAACTGATTCGAGAGCCTTATCTTAGATTTTGAGCACAGAGATTATTTCCTGTTGGAACCAGTTTCTGCTGACAATTTTCAATGAATTATATGAAAGAATCAATGAATGGTTTGTAATTCTCTGAATGTTATGGAATTCAATGAATGGTATGTAATTTTGTGAATGTTATATAATTCTACGAATGCTATGTATGACGGTTAATGGACTGTCCAATCTTCTTTATTCATATTCTTCCTGATGCTACTGAAAAACCTTATATTTCTAATGAAATGAAGGAATCATTCTCTTCTTTAGTGATAAATGTTTCATACGATTAATTGGAGACATCATGTCCTACACTAAAATTCAAAAATGATGAAAATAATAATAATATTAATAATAATGAAAGTTAATAATTATAATTAGAAGACCATCCATAATCTCTGTCTCTCTTTATCTTCCTCTCTCTCTCTTTCTCTTTCTTTATATATATATATCTATATACACACACACACACATACATATGTCTATACTTACACACATATGAATACTCATACAGCTATACATATATACATATATGCATACATAATATGCATATATCTACATGTGTGTGTGTGCGTGTGAGTGTGTGAACGAAAGGAATAAATGAAAGGCAACAACAAAAATAGACTAATAAGGTTGCAAGTATGTATGCATATATAATAAACTAGCAGTATCGCCCGGCGTTGCACGGGTTTGTAAGGGAAATAACTATATAAGCATTTTTAGAGAGTTACTTCCCTCATAGATGCCAATTCGGGCTTTCTTAGCCATTTCTGTTTTGGTGTCTTCAAGCCATGAAGTCGTTGTTCTAAAAGAACGCTGGTCTCCTTGACAACGCTTTACGACGTTGATTTCCTTACACTCCCTTCCCCACAGCTTCACGAGGGATGGAAGAAGGGGGAGAAGCAAACAGGTGCAGGTGTGACCATGGACGCCAACTCCGCCGCCATCGACACACGAAAAATTATGCATTAAAATGGAATAAAAAATGATGTTAAATTATTTTTAAAATCGTAGACTCATCGTAGACGCGCGCTAATACTCAGACGGGCTCGATATGAATCACGACTATAAGATACCCGAATTTGGTTAAACTGCACCGCAAAATGTGGGAGTAGTTAGGAATCTAAATCGAAGGGGACAGACACTCACACAACTACAGTTTTATATATAGATATATATATATGCACAT
>NC_043008.1:65518113-65543113 GCF_006345805.1 Octopus sinensis
AATAGCAAACGTCTATTTATTTGTTTCATTTGAATAAAACAGGAGCAGCGTATATCGTAGGTAGTGCTATACCGTTTCACAAACTCAAATAGAATGCACAAAGTAATGCAAATTTATTGATCATTGTGAGTGTCTGAGGGTAAAATCATGGGGTTGCTCCACCAGCTCGAAATTATAAAAGAATTTACCCTCATATATCTATCTTACAATCAAAAGAGTATATGAGATAAAGATAACGTCCTAAAATCCAGAATTCTTGATAGGCTTAAAAAGATACAACAGGTATTTTGGTAAGTTATGGGTTATAGTTCTGACAGATCGGCTACCGTTTGGACTTCGGTCAAGTATTTAAAATGTACTGTTGTTTTTTTTATTGTTATTGAAATTTTGTGGTTTTTGTTTCCTGCTGCTGTTTAGCTGGAAATTATCCCTGATCCTTAAAATTATGGTATACACACGCCTTTACGCTCCCAGACATATATACATATTTGTATATTACAATACACACACATATCTATTATATAAATCCGTTCTGTCCGTCTGTCTGTGTGTCTTCTAGGATCTCGGGCATCCTCCATACGATTGCGCTCAAATTTGATATGTAGGTACCGACGGTATCAGAGCGTATATAAATCTTGAAAACATTACAAAAATCGATTTCAGGTGGGCATGCGATCGATAAAGCATTCTTTGGAATAGAAAATAGTCTATCTTTATTTCTCTTTTTTCCTGGTGTCTCAAATTTAGTTTAAATCAGTGTTTCTCAAGGGGGAGGCCTATGGGAAGGTCGGACAAGTTGCTTTGAGAAAATTTGGTTTTAATGTTTAACAGCTCAGCAACGTCCACTGGGCGGGGGGCGTTTTGCTCGTATATGAATACACATATATATCTTTATCTATGTATGTAACTATCTATATACGTATGTATGTATGCATGCATGTATGTATATATATATATATATATATATATATATATATATATGTGTGTGTGTGTGTGTGTGTGGTGTGTGTGTGTGTGTGTGTGTGTGTATGTGTGTATGTATGTATGTACAGAAAGTGTACAGGAGTGTTTCGTCGGAGAATCTGAAATTTTAAGATAACATTTGCTTCTTTATCGTTTTCATCACTCTTTACAATTTTGTTCCAGTTGCTTTCAAATTTGGTAAATGGAATAAGTTTTGTACACTAATTATGATAATGTTATTTATTTTCCCTATAAATCCATAATTAAAAAGTAATTAGCCCTTAAAATTTTCAAAATTTGTGTATTTTAGCCAATCAGAAGCGAGTATTTTACACATCACCGTGGTCAAGAATTCTGTTTCCGAAGTAGCCAAAGATGCTGCGCATGCGCACAAGGGGTGTAACCACCAAATTGAGTGTAATCAGCCAAATGAGAGTACCTGGTCATCTTTGAAGAGTGGAAAAAAACACCGGTGTGGGACACACCGTTCCCTCGTTGACTCTTATGCCTGGGAATTTATGTGAAGGAGGAGATATGAGAAACATCATTTATTTTATTAAATCTTAGAGGGTATTGCAAACTTTCGTTCTTGAATTATTAAAACTAATAAATGTTTGTTTTAAGCAATGTTTTGACTGTTATTTCTAGCAACTCGTATTGATTTGCTCATAGCTTTTAGATATTTAATTTGCTCGTGAATGTTTTTCAATGTTTTCACTGCTTACTTTGCTCGAGTATATTTTAATGTTTTGACTGTTATTTCTAGCAACTCCTGTTGATTTGTTTGCTCGTAGCTTTTAAATATTCAATTTGCTCGCGAATGGTTTTTTAGTTTACTGTAGCTAGTTTAATGTTTTGACATGCCGATGTACCCCCAACACCACCTCCGATGATAGAAGAAGTAGCAAACGCACTGTTTTCTGACTGGCTGAAAATTCTAAAACTTATCCAACTTTGAACATCTGTAACATTTTGGCAAAATTTTTCGAGAATAAATGAATAACGAATTCAGATTCAGCGTCAAAAATTCATCCATATGATACATTAAAATATTTTTTTAAAGATAATTCTAAACAGTGACGAAAACCACAAAATCCCAATATTCTCCTTAAGGTTAAAAATCACAGAGGAAAATTAACCGAAAATCAACACATATCACTTACTATATGTTTGAGAAACTGGCTGCAACTGATGAGGAACACAAGAGTGCATGAGTTTACATGCATAGACAGGAATTACTAAGAGATGGAGAGAGTTTGTGAGCGGCAAACAAGTGAAGGAAAACAGAAAAAGGAAGAGAACCATGCAAAACACATATGTATACATGTAAATAGATAAAGAGATAGATAGCTAGATACTCACACCACTTATATATGTGTGTGTGTGTATGACGGATCCTTTTTTTTAATATAACAACTATCTCTACCTTCATTTATTACTGGCCCGGTCGTCATCACTAAACTATACCTCACAACAAATCCCACAACCAAGAGTAACATCAGCGTCATCACAACAGCCTCTGTTTTCATTTCATTTCCATGCCAACAGCACCATCTCTGAAACCAGTACTATTATCATTAATAGTGGTTTCAAATTTTGGCACAAGGCCAGCAATTTAGGGAGAGGGAGTAAGTCGATTACATCGACTCCACTTCTCCACTGGTACTTATTTTATCGACCCCGAAAGAATGAAAGACCAAATCGACCTAGGCGGAATTTGAATTTAGAACGTAAAGACAGACGAAATGTGGCTAAGCATCAGCAAAAATAAATACTCTCTTTTTCTTTTACTCTGTTTTACTTGTTTCAGTCATTTGACTGTGGCCATGCTGGAGCACCGCCTTTAGTCGAGCAAATCGACCCCAGGACTTATTCTTTTTAAGCCTATTACTTATACTATTGGTCTCTTTTGCCGAACCGCTAAGTTACGGAGACGTAAACACACCAGCATCGGTTGTCAAACGATGTCGGGGGACAAAAACAGACACACAAACGCACACACATATATATACAAATATATACGACGGGCTTCTTTTCAGTTTCCGTCTACAAAATCCACTCACAAGGCTTTGGTCGGCCCGAAGCTATAGTAGAAGACACTTGCCCAAGGTGCCACGCAATGGGACTGAATCCGGAACCATGTGGTTCGTAAGCAAGCTACTTACCACACAGCCACTCCTACGCCTATAAATAGATTAATTAATTAATTAATTAATTGACTCTACTATCGTTTAGATCAGCTTCGTTCCCACAACCGCCACAATTGCATCCAGCATCAACAATCAACGCTGCAAATAACAAGAATATCATTCACAAACTAATACAAGTATTGACAGCATTACCGCCATTGCCGCATACACCATCCTCATCGCTACCAATACCAACGCCCCCATTAAAATCGAGGCCAGCAGCAATACCAATATCATCACTTAATATCACTTCGTTCATTATCACTATTATCATTGAAACGATCACCACCAACAGCAACACAGCAACAACAAGAAAAGCAGTAACGACACCAACAACATGCAGATGTATTAGCGCTGAACGCAAACCACCGCCAGAACACCAAACATTCCTTATTGTTATGATCAACATTATAGCAAAAGTAATCTTGAGAAATCATTGGTGTCTACTTGCAGAATATCAGACATTGCCTGAAGTGTCAAGAATCTCAGAAGTTTTCTGCAACTGCATTTAGACACACAGCTCAAACGCCAGCGCACACACTCACACACACACACTCACACTCAAACATACACTACACACAGGCACATACACACGTTTACACATATATATAAATAAAAAGAGATAATATAGATATATATGTATATGTACATACATACATACATATATATGTATGTATATATATATATATATATATATATATATATATATATGTACATATACGTGTGTGTGTGTATATATATATTGGCACAGAAGTGGCTGTGTGGTAACAAGCTTGCTTCCCAACCACATGGTACCCGGTTCAGTCCTACTGCGTTGCACCTTGGCCAAGTGTCTTCCATTATAACCTCGGGACGACTAGAGCCTTACGAGTGGATTTGGTACACAGAAACAGAAAGATTCCCGTCGTATATATAGTTCACTCTCTCCCTTTTTCTCTTGTCCCACCCTTCTGCTCCTATGCCTCTACCTCTCTACTCTCTTCCCACCTGACCGGTGTTCGGCCAACCCTGACCTTTTTTCTTTGTTCGACTACCATCAGAGCAACATCTATATTCCTTCACATGCCTGTCATCTCTTATGTTCCTACCATAAGGCTTCACGTCCACACACACCAGTTTAATTTAATTCGTTCTTAGACGAAAGTCACCTGTTGTTATGTCCTGTTGTTTGCTTTTGTATTTGTGTACAAATTCTCCGCTTTTTTTCCCGTTCTTGCTTTCGTATACATTCGATGCTTTCTTCCAAGGAATCTAATACTCTTAGCTTTGTTTTTGCTTGGGGCTGGCCATATTGGAGCAATCTCGAGTATAACCGTGTATCTATCTATCTATCTATCTATCTATCTATCTATCTATCTATCTATCTATCTATCTATCTATCTATATAATATATATATATATTATATATATATATATATATATATGTGTGTGTATGTGTGTGTGTGTGTATGTATATATGTATGTATGTATGCATGTGTGTTTGTATGGATGTGTGTATGTATTTATATCCCTGAAACGGATGGGGTGTTGCATGTTTTATTAAGATATCTCATTTCACGCCTCTCCAGCTACCTCGCAGAATTGGGTAACACTCTTGTATTTGGGCACTCCTCACCCCATCCAGCTGCTTTATCCCCTATGACTAGAAAGATAAAGGTGGGAAGGCCGAAGGTTAACGGTAACACTTAGTGAGTATAGAGGTGCCTACAACAATTAGAGATAGCATGATACATGCTCGACGCCATGCTCCTTTCAAGCAACATATCTTTATGTGCGTGTGTGTGCACATGTGCAACTATTTATATACATATAAGCATATTTTATATATATACAAACTGGGACAAGAACGCAAAACATTCAGAAGACGATACAAAAAACACGGACGAGTCATTCGAAGCCTTCAATCTTCAGACAAGAACCGGATCATCCTCGAAATTTCGGCTGATTAATCTTGAGATTGCTCCAATCTGGCCAGCCCCAAGGAAGAACGAAGCTAAGCGCATTAGATTCCTTTGAAAAAAGCTTCGAATGTATACGAAACAAGGAGGGAAAACCGGACGATGTTACACAAATATGAATACAAACATAATACGAAAAAACAACAATAATAATAATAACAATAACAGGACATGTATGTATGTATATATATGCATGTATATATTTCTACGTATGGATATTCGTATATCTAGTTGTATCACTATGTGAAAAAATGTTTACTAAATATTTGTTTATATCAGAAATACCTAAGCATTTGCAAAGCTTAAAAATGTCTTTACTTCCACTTGTCTTCCGTTATACGATCCTCATTTTAGCGGAGCGTTAAAAGTGAAATTTTTGAATAACACGCATGGATTATCTAAATTCGCTATGTGAGTACTTCGGAATCTCACCTTTTCAAACTTGATACACTTTATGCTGTTTTATAGCTAGAATCCACATCGCTATTCATAATTTCCTTGCTTTCTTTTTTTCCCTCTTCATTTCTTTTGTTTAAATTTATGTTCTATAAATAAATATACGATGTAATTTTTAATTTACTTACTTACATTTGCAAAAGCCATACAGATGAAAATCATAAATTATTGCCCGTATATATCTTTGCAGAAGTATACACATATACACGAAATATATTTACGTACACGCACACATCGTAACTATGTGAACTCCCGTTTTAATGAAACCAAGGGGCACAACTTTCGTCTTCCTTGACTCGTTGAGGGTTATATTTTCCTGACCATTTTTCTTCATTTATAATTTTTCTCCTCGCTCTCTTTCCCTTTTTTCACACTTTTCCTCCGAGAACGGTTATGATGTATCATGAGCCGCACGGATAGCTCGATGATACATGGTACCTATACAAGCAAGTCGAGCTATTCTATGACCAAAAGGAAGAAATTTATGTAGCTCACATTCAAATCTTCATATGTATATTTCTTTACTACCCACAAGGGGCTAAACACAGAGGGGACAAACAAGGACAGAAAAAGGATTAAGTCGATTATATCGACCCCAGTGCGTAACTGGTACTTAATTTATCGACCCCCAAAGGATGAAAGGCAAAGTCGACCTCGGCGGAATTTGAACTCGGAACGTAACGACAGACGAAATACGGCTACGCATTTCGCCCGGCGTGCTAACGTTTCTGCCAGCTCGCCTTGCGTGTGTGCGTGTGTGTGTGTGTGTTTGTATTATAATTATTAGGGAATATTACTTCAGAATATACAGGAAAAAGATATTTAAATTAGATGTACTAAAATGAACATCACTCAATGTTTAATTCGTATATATAAAAGTAGTTTTAGAGACAGAACCACTTTCAACTCAATCAACACTGAAAGATTTTATACCCGACCACTCAATGAAATGTTAAATATTAAATATTAAATATTATAGTTAGTATAATATTTAATATTTAACATTTTATGGAATGGTCGGGTATAAAATCTTTAAGTGTTGATTAAGTTGACGGTGCTTCTATCTCTAAAACTACTTTTATATATATATATATATATATAATATATATATATATATATATATATATATATAGAGAGAGAGAGAGAGAGAGGAGAGAGAGAGAGAGAGAGACCGCTTAATAATCTCAATGGAGGCAATGCAAGCGGAAACTAGACGAACATAATTAATAACCACACTCAAAATCAAATACGTACATATATTCATCTACATTTATAAAACGGATATAAAAATTTCAAATATATAAATGTAAAAGTACATATAAATAGATAAATATCGATGTGATACATAAAACAGTGAATTCTAGATTAAAAAGTAATAATACATTGGTGTAATAAAAATTTGAGATGATTAAACATTAAAAGGACGTACTACAATACCACGAAAATAATACAAAACTTTAAAAATTCCATCTGCAGGCCGTTTCAGAGACGTGCCAAATAATATTATATATTTCATATTTTTAAAACTGACACTCCCCTTATCAGGATGTTTTCACACAATACAGGAAAAGCAAATACAGAAATACAGTTCCACTGAGAATTTCTATATTTATCAAAATAAAAGGCACGCCATCTCAGTTTAGATATACATTCGCTCGTTTTATGTAGAAGATATTCCATATATAAGTTCTTGGATGGAATAGGTATATTCCTGGTAGAATACACACACCCACATACACACATACACACACACACACACACACACACACATATATATATATATATATATATATATATATATATATATATATATATATATATATATATAGGTGCAGGCCTGGCTGTGTGGTAAGAAACTTGTTCTGCGTTCAGTCCCACCGGGTGTCATCTAGTAGGACAAGTATGTTCTACTATACCCTCGGGCCGACTAAAAATTTTGTCAGTGGATTTGAAAGATGCAAAGACAAATAAGCCCGTTGAATATGTGTGTGGCTGTGTATGTGTGTGTGAGTGTGTGTTTGTCTATGCGTTAGTGTATTTGCATCTGTGTTTGTCCCCCTACCTCAACCGTTTGACAACGACTGTTGGTGTGAGTGCATCCCCGTAACTTAGCGGTTCAGCAAAAGACACCGATAGAATAAGTACCAGGCAAAAGAAAGAAGCACTGGGATCGATTCATTCGACTAAATAATCAAAGGTGCTAATTCAGCATGGCCACAAAAGATATGTATGCATATGTGTATACATGTATGTATACGTATTTAGATGTTTTGCGTTGTTCAACGGTATGAGTCTGATGAAGATGATCAATCCGAAACAGTATTTATAAAAAAATTTTTAATGTATACTCTAGCGACAGCACCATATTATCTTTATAAGTAAAATATGAGAACTTCCATAACTAATATTATGAACATTTCTTTTAATTTAAGTTTCTTTTGTTTTTCTTTTTTTTTTTCCATTTTATTCCAACATGAGGATGTAGTCTTAAAAAGACCGAAACTGGTGGTTGCTTAACTAACGATGTACATCTCGTCTTTCTATTTTGACAAAATAAAATTTACTGCGCATATACTTCATATGCCTTCCATATTTACGTTTCCTCGTGTGACACATCTTAATCATTATACGTTTGTGTGTGTGTATATATATATATATATATATATATATATATATATATACTTATACATAAACAGACACATACACATATATACATACACACACACACATATATGCATTTATATACATATAAATATACATATAAATACACATATAAATATATATCTTTTTCATGGGTTAATGCACCTGTCTATGTAATTATCTGCATACAAGATTTCAAGATGAACTGACTCCATTCTAACATTTGATAGCCCACAGTTATTTAGAAAATAGCAAGCTTACATAATCTGTGTTGATAATCACATATACATTTTATCTGTCCAATATAACATGTGTTAACATGTCTAGATCTGACAAACATTATCGTCAAAGTTTGTTGTAAATAGTTCACGAAAAGTTAGAAAGTTTAATTATACACACTTGTGTGCGCATGTGTTTGTACATATGTGTGCATATGAGTGTATATTTACATAACAGCTTTTTTACAATTGTATTTAACAAGCTCATGTACACTCAAACGCGGAGAGCTCTTCACTGCGGAAATAAACTCGTCAGAGCTGTTCTCATTTCGGCCAATATGTGTGAGAATCACATCTCTGGGCTATGAATTATGTTACCCCACCGTAAGAGGTATGGTTCGGCGTCGTTACACTTCGTCACCAATGGACAACGAATCCATCTTTTACCGCATACTGCCGATCAACTAAAAGATCAAATGATAAAATTTTACTAATGTTCGCATAGATTTGCGAGGTTGGAATTAATTAAAATCTGCAGTACGTAGCATTGATTGAAATATGTTTGTGTACAGTGGAGTTCTAGATGATTTTTTTAAACTCAATGTGAAAACCTTCACTGCGGAAATTATCTCACTGAGAGGAATCTCTTCATAGACAATGAGTATGAAAATTACACCACCATCGAGCTACAAAGATATGTGTTTCTGCATTGTTATGCTTTACCAGCTTGTACATAAGGGTGCATAAAAACATCTATGTATTTTTGTATTTAAAAATATAACGTTGGAAGTATGAGCAAAATTTAGATGAAAGTTTGCTCATATCGTCTGATTTACTTGAAGCTGAATCTAAAGAAAT
The DNA here is from genome assembly GCF_006345805.1 of Octopus sinensis. Taxonomy (NCBI): domain Eukaryota; kingdom Metazoa; phylum Mollusca; class Cephalopoda; order Octopoda; family Octopodidae; genus Octopus; species Octopus sinensis. The sequence goes on from NC_043008.1 coordinate 65,527,396, forward strand.
CTTTACACGGATGTATTCCTTTTCTATCTTCGAACTCCGAAAGTATAAATTGTTAAGAAACGAGAAATGGAGAAATCGAGAGCAAGTAACCTTGCAGCGCAAGATCAATCTTTGGCCGCAAACTAGAGGGTCGACTTTAGAAATGTGCAAGTGCCTCCATTTTGCCGATTTTGTCCATATTGTGAATGAATAACCTCGCCTAGACAAAAACCGACATAAATGTGGTGATAATGATGGGGTAACAAAGGTGCTGCATTGGAAACTGAGAGAAAAGTTGGGGTGGCGGTTAGATAGAGTCAAGTCATTGTACGAACACAAACTTCAGAGTGGCTGAGTAGAACAATTGTAAAATCCTGTAGGTATGGACAAATTAATCACGTGTTCTCCATCCGCGATGTTGCATGCCCATGTGAACCACGAATAGTTAAGAAGAGGGGCGAAAAAGTTAGCCTACACAATCCTCTTAATTATGTGATAGCTCGATTGTCGACGATAAAAAGTGTGAAGATAGTGTCAACTATTATTAGGGCTTTGGGGACACTATAAAAAGGTATGAGAGGAATACTTATAAAATCACGATACAACATAATTCTACGACCATTAGATTTCAAATACGACATTTAAATCATGTGAGTTTACAAACATACCCACTGTTTTGTTATTATATTTTGTTTCCTATTAATACACGATCTTTATCTTTCTTCGAATTGGACAGTTTTCTATTCTTATATGTAAAAGGGATTTATCATCACTTTGATGAAGTCAGTTAGATTCGGCAGTTAACATATTATTTTTCAATCTGCCATCGTTTACGTCTTTATTTAATATTTAATTTATGATATGGATATCATTGTTAAACTATTATTTGGCTAAGGTGTGAGATATTATCTGAAGAAGTCGACACTGGTAATCTACAAGTACGTACATGATAATCGAGAGCAGAAGAGTATTGTTTTGCAAGCATGTGTATATATACATACATACACACACATATGTATATACATATATATATATATATATATATGTGTGTGTGTGTGTGTGTGTGTGTGTGTCTGTGTCTGTGTCTGTGTATGTGTGTGTGTGTGTGTGCAGATAAATAGATATAGATATGCACACATATATATATATGTTCATATACATAAATACATATATACGTACACACATATATATATATGTGTATACCTAAATATTCATACTAATATTCATATACATACAAACACATATCTTTATACATAACATCTATATACGTCCATATGCATAAATGTATGCATAATTATATACGTATATAATTATATTGGAGTGTAAGAGTTGCTAAATACGCTTAAAATGGTGTTTTACGTACTTCAAACGTTAGCTAATATAGAACGCAATACGCTGGATATAATGGTTATAAATGTTTCTTTTATTTTATCTCGGAATGAAATGTGAGAATATGATGGATATTCTGTCTTTCTTACTCTCCTACCGTATATATATATACATGCATGCATATATATATATATATATATATATATATATATATATATATATATATATATATATATATAATATATATATATATATTATATATATATATATATATACATACATGCATATATATATATATGTGTGTGTGTGTGTGCAGATAAATAGATATAGATATGCACACATATATATATATATACATACATGCATATATATATATATACATATATATATATATATATACATACATACACACACATATGTATATACATATATATATATATACATGCATGCATATATATATATATACATGCATGCATATATATATATATACATACATACACACACATATGTATATACATATATATATATATACATATATATATATATACATATATATATATATACATACATACACACACATATGTATATACATATATATATATATACATGCATGCAATATATGAATGCATACGTGCAAAAATATATTTGAAACAATGGATAATGTGTGTTCTATCATAACGTGATAAATTATGAAGCGTTCAGCTAAAATGGTATAACATCTCTACACACCACTCATGCCCAAACTGCAAGGTTGCTCTGACCAGATTACCGTTCTATATCATTTTATTTATTCCACAACAGTCAACTATTTCAAGATGTAGAAGCAACCAAAAATACAAAAAACCTCAACAAAAGCAATAATAATATCATATTAATGATAACATTAATGCTGATGGTGATGGTGATGATGACGACGACGACGACGACGATGACGACGACGACGACGATGATGATGATGATGATGATGACGATGATGATGGTGATGATGATGATGATGATGATGATGATGATGGGGATGATGATGATGATGATGACGACGATGATGATGATGATAATATGAAGATTAATATAAAATAAAAATAAGAATACACAAACAAATATACATTAAGAAATAAATCAATCAATACAGCCTAATGTCACAGACCAAACTTGGCTTTTGATTTTATAGTTTTCAAAGCAATATGGTGAGTGTTGTTCCCTCTTCGAATAGATATCTCACAAACAGAAAATATTAAACATCAAAAGTGCTTGTTCATATTTTTAAAGATCTAGTTAACTGTAAATTCTTCTCAATATCTTTCCAATGCTTAGTTCTCTATAATGCTTAGTGAAAGCAAAAGATATCAGTGGCTGTAAATCTAATAATCTTCTTCTCTACCTTGCTTTTATCTCCTTAAACAGGATATGTTCATGGCCATAGTTTGTTTTATGGATTTCCCAGCTCTGAAAAATCGATTCCAATCTCTTTCCTAATCTTCTCTCTCATGAAACTACATTATATCATGGTATTCCTCCTTCATTTGTGTTTCAATGATGAGCAGAAAATGGTAGAAGTTATTGATGGGTGGATGTATATTGGTTTTATATGGGTGGAAGAATATTCTCACTTGCATAATCTCTGGCAGTAAATACTAGAAGACTAAATTCAATTCCTTGTCGTATTAAGTTAAATCTTTTTTCATCCTGAGTTAAAATATCAAAAACATTAAATTTGTTATTGTTTTGCAACTTTTTGGTTTCTGAAGGTTAATACATCAAAAGGTACCAGTAATATAGTGACATGTAAGAACAATTCCACCTATAGCTCTCCTTTGCAATGTCAGAAATATTGTTTCCCATCGGTACTTCTTTATTTAGTTTCGTGGTTTATGTGTGGCAATCAAAGTTACTAATATTTTTGCATTACGATTCTTTCAATAATTAAGCGACAACATGAAATCAAATTCTCTGAGTTTTATGAGAAAGCAAATGGTGCAAATTTCAAAACTCTGTGGCTTTTGCGCACATTTCTGAGCTGTAACCAAATTTTGCATGAACGCCACCTTGTTCAAGTCATCTTTGGGGATAGTCTGGTTGATCCCATAACTGATCTCAATCACAAAACGATCTTCATGGATGAACACGAATTTTCCAAATGTTCCGGTTTTTACTTGTGACTATTAACTCTGAGTCTCATCATCTTGAGTAGACACTAGATCGGCCTTGGACAATGCGTGTCTCTGATAAATCAGTTTCACAACTAACAAATTTTCAACAAAATTCTAAAGAAGCATTCGAGAGTACATTAACTGATTTATTGAGGTTGATGTAAAACTTCATATTGGATATTTATCACATTTGTCAACCTTCGTGCAATCCACAGAGCCCTTCTAACATCCTTTCTAAAACGCAGTAGACAGGAGCTAAGTCAACTAAGGCCATGATAGTGAACAAATTTGACGGAAATTGTTGAAGATCATTAAATACAGTATTGTGCCTACAACTGAATGTGCAGACGTGCTGAAGCTTTTTCATGCTTGTTCTGCGTAAAGAATATATAAAAGCTACTGTTATCAATCTATGTTGTTAATTTGATCTTAGATATTTATTTCTTGCATAAGTTGTGCTTAGTTGTGTGGGGCGCATGCACTTTAAAATACGTTCGATGGAACTGTAACACCTGCCCCTACAGAAAGGTTTTTATATAAATAATGCAGAAAGGTTTTTATATATTTATTAATTATCTACTTATAAACTTTCATAGTGGAAAATTTAGATAAAATGGATGGACACTGGAAATAGAGAAAAGAGGGAGACAGAGAGGAAAAAAGAGAGAGAAAAGTGGTGGGGTATAGAGAAAGATAGATCTTCTGTACACACTTATATATTCATCAATAAATATGTATATATATTTTATACAGACACCCTCATATTATATAGAAAAATAGACACACTTGGCTTTCCGTCGGTTTCGACAATGCGTATATGATGTGTATGAAGATAAAATGGATGGACGCTTGAAATAGAGAAAAGAGGGAGGTTGAGAGAGGAAAAAAGAGAGAGAAAAGTGGTGGGGTATAGAGAAAGATAGATCTTCTATACACACTTATATATTCATCAATAAATATGTATATATATATTATACAGACACCCTCATATTATATAGAAAAATAGACACACTTGGCTTTCCGTCGGTTTTTTATATAAAGAATACAGAAAGGTTTTTATATAAAGACTATATAAAAACTACTGTTATCAATCTATGATATTAATTTGATCTTAGTTATTTATTTCTTGCATAATTTGTGCTTAGTTGTGTGGGGCGCATGCACTTTAAAATACGTTCAGCCACTCATACACGTCATATACGCATCGTCGAAACCGACGGAAAGCCAAGTGTGTCTATTTTTCTATATAATGTGAGTGTGTCTGTATAATATATATATATACATATTTATTGATGAATATATAAGTGTGTACAGAAGATCTATCTTTCTCTATACCCCACCACTTTTCTCTCTTTTTTTTCCTCTCTCTGTCTCCCTCTTTTCTCTAATTCCAGTGTCCATCCATTTTATCACTATGTAAATTTTCCACTATGAAAGTTTATAAGTAGATAATTAATAACAAAATTCTAATTAGTTTCACTGTTGAAAGCATCCCAGCAACAATAACAACATCAACAGTGTTTCATAATCAATAGAAGTAACAGAAAATGATACAACGATATTCTATAATTAATGATAAAGTGCAATTCACCGGCCTACGAGTTCAATATCTTCGTCTGACATTTTATGCCTAATTTTGATGTATTAAATCATATCTTTCATGTGATTTTTCAAAGAAATTTAAATTACAACATCACGTCATCATATATGCACACTCACATACATATATACATACATACATACATACATACAAAAATACATACATACATACATACAAACATACATACATACATGCATACATACATACATACATACATACATACACACATACATACATACATACATACATACGTACGTACATACATAGACACACGTAAATAAATATGCACGCCACAAACAGCAAGCATGCAAAGAAATATACACACCACCAACGGCACTCACGTAGATAGGTTTTTTAAATTGTGATAGTGAGTTCGATCTTCCACCAGATGTAGATTTTCAACATGACAGAGAAGCACACATACATCTGTGTGCGTGTGTGTGTGTGTGTGTGTGTTGTGTGTGTGTATATATGTTTGTATGTGTATGTTTGTGTGTGTGTAGAAGATGAAGCAGAATCTAAGACTGGTGTCGGTCTGCGTCGGCAAGATTTCTATTAATTATTCACTAAGATGGATAAAAAAAAAATACAGTGAACTTAGTCTGGTGAGCGAAAAACTCCAACGTTTCGGACAGAACCATTTCTTTAAGGACAGAGTAAAACTAAAAAGTGACAGTAGAGGTTTGAACTCTAACTGCAACTATTAAGGGAGAGTCATATGTGGACTGATAGTAGCAGGAGACGGAAACTCGGTGAGAAAAATATATGAAAAGAGAAATGGAATGAGAAGGGGAGAAGGCGAGAATGAAGCGAAAAGAAAAGATGGGGCGAGAGGGAAATTGAATGATATGATAGTGATAGCTGAATTAAGAGATGCATGACTAGGAGGAAAACTTGTTCACATAGGCCTATTGATTACATGGTACTTAGCTCTAAAATTAAACGTTTAATCATCTATTTCTTCAATATGTAGTACTATCATGAGCAGAAATACCGCACCTTTGTTAGGAAGTGATGCAACGATCTCTAGTGTTGAAGTGGGTGGCGATGTGTAGTATTATGCTTTGTATGTCTTCGCTAAAGCGATCTCCAAAGCGTGTTTTCCCCAAAATAACGTGCGTTGCTAATTTGCATGTTCAAATATATAGTTTGGACGATGGTCATATGAAATCGTAACTTACAGCTAGTGATAGCTGTGGTGTGGTTGGTGTAGGGACAGGTGTTGCAGTTCCATCGAACGTATTTTAAAGTGCATGCGCCCCACACAAGTAAGCACAAATTATGCAAGAAATAAATATCTAAGATCAAATTAACAACATAGATTAACATCACATAGTTCTTAGGTAAAACTCTCTGATATGGTCTATATTTTAACCTTTTTAAAATTTAAACGTTATCACACTAGCCGAAATGCTTCGCGGTATTTCGTCGCGTATTTTGTTCTGAGTCCGAATTCCGCTGAGGTCGACTTTTTCATTCGGGGACGATAAATGAAGTAACAGTTTCGTACTGGTGTCGATCTAATCGACTGGCCCCCTCACCGAAATTTCGGGTCTTGTCCCTAGCGTAGAAAACAATACACACACACACACGCACACATAATGTATATATATATAGGGAAAGTTTACGAAAAAAACAAAAGACGAATACAGGTGGTGTACAAAACAAACAGATGTATTAGTATAACGCTCAGGAATATAAAAAGTATTTTACGTTTCGAGCCTACGCTCTTCTACAGAAAGGGACACAGAAAAAACAAGAAGAGAAACAAGGAGAGAAAAAATGTGTGTAGTGGCTAACGATCAAATTATATATATATATTATATATATATATGTGTGTGTGTGTGTGTGTGTGTGTGTGTTGTGTGTGTGTGTGTGTGTGTGTATGTATATATGTATGTATGTATGTATGTATGTATGTATGTATGTATATACTGATTATACATTTGGATAAGGTTTCAGAAATGCGTTTATGTAAAAACTGAAATTTAAAAATGCAACATAACATTCAACAAATAAAACAGAGTCGTGCACATTGATTTTCGGGCAAATACCCAGTAAGGCACATAAAAGCAGGAAGATAAAACGTGCCAAGTTTATAATACGTTGTTACAAATTAATGATATATAGGTGTGTGTTGGTTTGAAATTAATAAGATGCGTTCCTAAGTGCAAGTTGTTAAGTTGTTATGGAAAGCAATTTGCTACATGTGAAAGAGTAATATTGGGGAATAAAAAGGCCTTTCGCTTCCATGAGAATATTAAAATTTCAGTAAAGTTAAGAACGAAAGCACGCGATGAAATCTGGAAAAGGTTTTGAACTGAAAATCATAGATAAAGAAAGTGACTTTATTGGAAGTTACGTAAAATTACAGAAGAAAATTATATGATTTGAACTTTGAAAAACAGCCAATGAAATGCGTTTTGGGGGAATTAATGGGTACATGTGAACTGGGATTTGGGTGTTCATGCAGCGAATAAAATATTAGGCATATTAGGATGTCCAAAAGAATGTAATCATTACGTGGAGGTCGGTCTTCTGCTAAGAGATATTCACCAGGATATTTAATGGATTAAAAATTGAAAAATCTAATATGGTATAAAATGCATCGCAATATAAAAAAAAGAAAGCTTGTTCTGACATCGTTTACATTGTATTTCGAAATAAGTTGGCATTATGCATGTTTAACAAAGATGCATTCGCGACCTTTGTTAATATGTTTGTGTGTGTTGTGTGTAATTCAACATACGATTTCACAATCGTATTTGCAAAACAAGTATATAAACGTATATATATATATATATATATATATATATATATATATATATATATATTATATATATATATATATACATACATACATACATACATACATACATACATACATACATACATAGATAGATAGATAGATAGATAGATAGATAGATAGATAGATAGATAGATAGATAGATAGATAGATAGATAGATAGATAGATAGATAGATAGATAGATATATTCAAATGAATATGGTACTTAAGCTAGATGCACCAGAATTTTGTATGGTGTTATCCATATAAATCCATAGGGTGATTATAATCAAAATAAGCAACAAAAATATCTTCGGTAATTTGGTACGATCGTTTCATGCTACATCATTTTATTAAACATTGTAAATATTACAACAGTTTTAAAATGTTGAGCAATCATCAGCCAGTTATAGATATATATTTATAGGATATATATATATATAATATATATATATATATATACATAGGTGCATACACACATGCACACACATCTATATATTTATCACAACAATCGCTTCCTGCTGCATTGCTCCCTTGTTGGTGTGGGCCGATGTACGCACAATGCAGGGAACCTCATTAGGTAACCTAACATGTAAATATTATAACTTTTAAAGAATTTTACGCCACCTAACGTGGCGCCTTGCACTGAGCATTGCATCTGATGTCATTATATCGTCCCACACCCACAAGGGAGTAGTATGAAAGGATGCCGAAACGATTATTGCGCTAATTAAATCTTGTAGTTACAGAGTGTCTTTCGTGTCAATCATTTAAAATATACCCAAATTGCACCCAAGAATTGCTAACTCACATCCAACGACAAACGCGCAGTAAGGAGGATGACGCATGGCAACTGTAAGTGGTGAACTTGCTCTTGTAGGTACACTTTGTGGGACGTACCTGAAACAAAGATTGGATACTGCATTTAGTGTCTCCTTACTAAACCTTAATTTTTAATTTCTAATTTAACTTTATATATATACAGCGTGTCCCCCAAAAAGGCATACACACTTTAGCAGCTGATAACTCAATTGACAAAACAATAAAATAAAGTCTGTAGATTCTATTAAATTTTGAAGTTGAAATCTATTTTAATAAACACCTACTTTACAATTATTTAAAGTGTGTATACATTGGCGGGGGGACAGCCTGTATATATATATATATATATATATATATATGTGTGTGTGTGTGTGTGTGTATGTGTGTGTGTGTGTGTGTGTGTGTGTATACATATATATATATATATATATAATATATATATATAGAGAGAGAGAGAGAGAGAGAAGAGAGAGAATACAGACAGACAGGAAGATAGATAGATAGATAGATAGATAGATAGATAGATAGATAGATAGATAGATAGATAGATAGATAGATAGATAGATAGATAGATAGATAGATAGATAGATAGATAGATAGATAGATAGAATCAATTAGAAAAAAACAGCTGTATGTAATCACAATATTTTCTGCCGATATAGTTTTCGAATTTAGATGAACGCATAAAAACTGCGTGCAAAATCAAAATCTTTGGATCAATGGTTGTTGTCGCTCTTTCTATCTCATCTCTTCTTCACAAGATTACATCAGATACTTCGAAATATCCATGAACTGGGAAAGTCGAATTACTTGCCATGAACAAATGTAGTGCCCGCAAGTTATTTCACCAGACTTTAATACAAGTGGCAATCTCACACTCCTTCAGCGACAGTATTGATAGCAAGAATTTCTTTCTGCTTCAGACACATCTTCTTAATATCCAAGACATTTTTTATTTTCAGCATTTGACAACACTGTTGTTGTAAAGCCAACGGTGGTGTCTATATATCGGTGCTTGAACCGATAGAAAAAAAGTAACACAAATCGAGGTTTGATCAAGGCTTATCTGGGGCTAAAGAATAAACAATAAAAGCAAAAACAACCACAACTATTATTGTTGTCTAAGAATTTCACAAAGGAATTTTATTTCAATCTTCTTTATTGCAGGAATTTTAAGAATAGAAGTACGAATGCATTCATATAATGACATTCTTTAAGCTTCAGTCTATTATGATGATATAATATAAAAGGAAAATGGTGGTGAATTTTGAGACAATAAGAGAGGAAAAAATCTATCGGCAGCTCATCATCCATTTATACTTTTAAGGAGTTTTATCCGTAAACCTAGAAGGTAGAAGATACTTCAGCAAAGAGGATGGTGATATTTAAGCTAAAATATAATGAAACTAAGTGTGAAGTGAGAAGCCCTTCCCTATTTTTGCACAAGGAAAACTAAAATATAATAAAATAAAGAATACAGAAAATAAAAGCAATGTATTCAAATACTTAAAAAAAATAAATCAGTGAATAGAATCCCATTAAATTACAGTTGTTAATATTTAAATTAGAGTTTTGTCCAATTGCTTTCTGTAATTGTTTTTGACTCGCAATTTTCATTTCGTTTCTCATTCATTTAAAATTATAAAATCTCATCATCTCCCTTTTCAGCTGCCGGTAAAAATGTTTGAATAATAGAAACAAAAATATTGTTTTTATTTTATATCCTGATATTGGCATTTTGTTTCTTTCAAAAATTATACTATGGAAATAGCAGTATAACGCTTTTGTCGGCTGAAGGATCGTCTACCTTCGAGTTCTGCTGTTGGCAATAATAGTCAAAGTTTGTTTATTTTGGTCACAGAATGAATATTTTCATTAATAATCCTTTCTGGCAAGAAATAAATATAAAAATGTATATAATGATAATCATTACGATAAAATTATTGATAATTTAATTTCTTCTGTTGATTCAAATATGTTTTATTTGTGATATTTTGCCGTCAACTTATTTATTATGTCATTAAAAGAGTAACTTTTGAATATTTTCAATAAAGAAAGTATATGCATACTTTAAAATTATAGATGTGTTATCATACACGCACAGTCACAGATTCAAACACAGAGATATGACATACATGCACATAATTATTGCTTGCTTGAATTTGCTTTATTCTTACCATTGCTATCATTTCCTTGTCAGCCTCGATCGAACATGTCCACGACAACATTATTCTGGTATTATATTATCAATACGGTACTCAGTAATCTAAAAGAAATTTGGCTCCTGTTTGTAACAAATGGTAGAACAGCTAGGTTGCTTCCATTTTATTTCTATATGATAATGAACATCATTTAGGAACACACATATGTATAGTTTTCACCAAAATTGTCTGGTCCATCCTCAATATCTTTACACCCCGTTTTCAACATCCACTAAGCCTCAACAAAAAGTTATATTGTCTTAACTTATTTTGCTTTATTCTCATTAGTATTTACAATTACAGTGACGTGGAAAGCAATACAGAGACTTAGTATGAAAGAGACTAAGTGCTTGTTATCTGCAATATTTTATGAATGTTACGTTCCATTTTTGTGTTTAGGCACAGGTCATTCCTAGTTGAGCAGGTCTAAGATTTAAAATGTTTCACCCACGGCAACAATTTCTTTTCTCTGCGAACTTATAATGGCAAGGAAATCATTTATATATGTACATATATGTGCTATCTTATACCAGCAGGGAATTAATTCGACTTTCCCAGTTCGATGTGTTCCGTATTTTGCAAGTTGAGATATTTTGCATGTAGACAAGGAGAGAATGTTTCTTCCCTTGTGTATATTTGCTGAGAATGACAATATTTTTAGCCTCGTTATGATATTGCTCCGTCTACTATGAGCGTTTATATTAACAGCAATGCTGCAGCTTTGTGAGTTTGTTGTCCTTTTCACGCCATGTAAATTTGGAAAAAGAAATTGTTTTAGATTTACTTCTATTTTTGAATGAATTTGTATGTTTTGGGAATATTTCCTTGGGGAGGTGTTCTATGTAAACAAAATATAGGTTTGTATCTTATCGTTTACATCGGGATGTTGTAGACTCTGTATACCAGTACTTTTTCTAGTTATTTGCAATTCGAGAGATCTGAAGTTGCATGATAGTGGAAGGAAACCTTTCTGAGAGGGTAATTTTGTTCTGGTTAATAACTTGCTGACCTACATTACTTTGGCAGCTGTAAAGTATTTCGACAGTATTATTGTTGGACATTTTAGATCTATGTGCTCATGGGAAGCTGGTTTCGACAAAGAGAGGTTTTTGTTGCATTTATACTAAATTGTAGATTCAGCCACAATTTCTCACTAAGAACTTTTCACTGGTTGTGGTGGGTTCAGTAATGATGATATTTTCTGGTCATTGGAGCATCTGTTGTTCCTTGAAGTATTAAGAATGTATTAATACGAAAATCTGTGGTATCGGAGTATCAACTTTTATTAAAAGCATTTACATACGCACTTATACTCTTTTGAGTAATCTTCTTCCAGTTCATCATTTGGATGTATATATCTATGTAGAGAATGCCTGTTGTGTCAACATGAAATTCGGTTTCATTTCCAACGATAGCCTTCGACATTTTCAATTATATATGGTGTTTCTACCCCATATTTACATGATGTTATATCTAACCACTTACGCGCTTCGAGATGTCTTTGCCAAAAGGAATTCATATATATATACGTGTGTGCGTGTATGAGTGTGTGTGAGTGTATGTGTCTAAACACGCGCATATACAAACACACACATATATATACATATATATATATATATATATATATATATATATATATAATATATATATATATATATATATAGATATATATATATATATATGCACACACATACACACATACACGCACAGAAATATACATTGTGATAGATAAATAAACAGAAGAGAGAAAATATTTATGTATATATGTACCTCTCTTAGGTACATTTCATTGACAAGAGCCCCCCAGTAGCTTGAAACGTCGATGTTTGGGATTTCTAATAGATGGCGAAATTGAAAAAACCGGGTGTTTTGACACCTTTCTAACATGGGAGAGATATATTTTCTACGGTGACTGCAGTGTATTTGCCTTTTAAGAGTTGAAATATGCCACAAACGTATTTCAACTAACCAAAATTTTCCTTCTACCTAAACACTACTTAGCGCTAACACATTCATATATATATATATATATGGTCGCGATATATGGATTCAAGCAATTCGGCAGTAATGTAAAATGTTCCTTATTTTGTCATAATATAAACTATAGAGAGTATATAGTAATATACATGAGAAAAGAATAAGGAGAATATAAAGATATAAACGATGGAGAAATATTATGATGGACTTTATTCAACATTAAAATGATATATATGCCTGTTCGTATATATACATATATTGATACATGCATGCATAAATAGATACATACACATATACATACATACATACATGCATACACGCATGCACCCAGAGGCACATACACACTCATATCTGTATATACATGTATATAGTGTTTTACTACACGAATGTATACATGCATTTACACACACACACACACATATATATATATATATCAATAATATACTTGAAGAACAAACATTGAATTCAGGTTAACGAACTTTATACATCCACGCTTCTACACTTCATTACATATCAATGATACCATTGCTTTCAAAAAAACACTAGGTAAAAATGATATACATAAACATATTTAAAAGAAAACAGGCACTATCTAGTTAAGTAGAACTAAGAACTCTCGTTCTAGGGAAAATGTCATACGGTTTTATCTCTCCCGCACCATGTATGTATATATATTACATATATGTATATATATATGTAGTATATATATGTATGTAAATGTATGTATCTACATATATATATATATATATATATATATATATATATATATATATATATATATATATATATATATATATATATATATTATATATATGTGAAATAGAAAGATGAATAATATTGTAGTAGATTAATCAAAAGTTAACCGATACTTAGTAGCAAAAATCACAGCAGGAACAGCACGGTTGGAGGTACAACCATCTTTGCAACCGTGCGTTGGTGCGGATATTAAAATTAAAACATTATTGTGAATGAAGAAATGGAGCTGAACGCAGATAAATCTTTTATAAAACGATTTCTGTTCAATCTGCGTCAGCTCCATTCTTCATTCACCAATAATGTTTTATATATATATATGTATATATATGTATATATATATATATATATGTATATATATGTATATATATATCTAGGTGTAATATATGTATATATATATATATGTATATATAGTATATATGTATATACATGTATGTAGATATATATCTGTGTGCATATATTATGTATGTATCACATAGTATATATACATATATACGTATGTACGTATGTATATATGTATGTATGTATGTAAGTAAGTATGTATGTATGTATGCATGTATGCATGTATGTACGTATGTATGTATGTATATATGTATGTATGTACCAAATCAGCCAATTCTGCTGAACAGAAGCCATTATATTTGTGAAAGAAAAGACGGAGTTAGTACACCTGTGGGTGAGATGCTGAGGATATCATTCAACGATTTAATGCCAGTCAGTTGAGTGGCCTTGCTCTGGTGACCGTCTTGGATATATATTGTGCATAGTAGCAGCACTGTCCTAGACATGGGGCAATATTCTAATGTGAACTTCACTTGATTTTTGTAGAACATCAGTAGTTGTTGGTGGCTGAAATATTTTTTAGCCACAAAGAGAAGGGCTAGTCTTTATTGTGCTGTCTAAGGTATGTTAAGGAAATAGATTAGCCTTGTGAAATCCCCAGTAATACCCAGGACTAGCATTTGAAATAATTGTAAGGGCTCTAGTTGAGGTTCATTCAGATTTGGAAGGGATGTGGTTCATTAATATTTTAGTGTTTTCCTCATACGAATAACACTTAAGGGTTCTTTAATGTCCTTAAGAGACGAGATTGACATGGTTTGTTGGAAGTTTTCTTTCATATGTATCTATGTATATATACGTTCATATGTACATATATATGTACATATATATATATATATATATATATATATATATATATATATATATATATATTATGTGAAATAGAAAGATGAATAATCTTGTAGCAGATTAATCAAAAGTTTAACCGATACCTTGGTAGCAAAAATCACAGCAGAAGACAGCACGGTTGGAGGTACAACCATATGGTGTTGCAACCGTGCGTTGGTGCGGATAATTGAATTTTAATCAATTCACCAGTTATATATATATATATATATATATATATATATAAATAATTGAGTAGTTGAACGAATTATCTTATTATGGATAATTCGGTTAACCGATACCTGGGTAGCAAATTCACGTCAGAAAAACACGGTTGAAGCTACATGCCTAGGGCAGAGGTCACGTGCTATCGTGTGGAAATTAGTGTGTTTTTTAAATACAAATAAATGAAAGAATGGAGTTGAACGACGAATTAACAAAATTACTTTATTTTCGACATATGTTTCGAAGACTGCATATTCCTAATTTCGAAGGAATAAGGGGTGCATTATGCCGCCTTCTCATCAGGAAAAGTCAGGAACTTATGTCAGCATCAAGATGCACAAAAACTATGGGCCCCGTGCGGGCAGTCATCTAAAAATTTTTTGTGCATCTTGATGCTGACATAAGTTCCTTACTTTTCCTGATGAGAAGGCGGCATAATGCACCCCTTATTCCTTCGAAATTAGGAATATGCAGCCTTCGAAACATATGTCGAAAATAAAATAAAGGAATTTTGTTAATTCGTCGTTCAACTCCATTCTTTCATTTATTTGTATATATATATATATATATATATATATATATGTATGTATGTATGTATGTATGTATGTATGACTATATGTATATATATGTATGCATATATGTATATACATATATATATATACGTATATATATCACCGTGATCACCGTGACCGACCAGGCAATCAAGTGTTGTTACACGTCGCTGGTCACAAT
>NC_043008.1:65548113-65575613 GCF_006345805.1 Octopus sinensis
CTCATATCATTCATGTATTTTCTGCTTTATATTTCTCATTTGTTTCAATTTTCAGTTCGATATATTCCTCGGAGAACTGACAACACCAGACATATCATTTTGCAGTACTAAAATACACTAAAATTGCGGCCAAATATTATACTCCATATATTAATCACTGTCTTAAAAGAACGATGGAATCATTGCAGAACATATCCTTTAACTTTTATTTCTTACATGTTTCAGTCATTAGACTGTGCCATGCTGGAGCAAAATATCATATACTTTTGAATGGATTACTATTGATCGTAAGTTTGTTCAATAAGTATGATCCTGAGACCGAGCAACAAAAATGACACCAGCAAAAATATTAGAAACAAGTACGGGAGATGATCGAGGAATATTGTAAATGGTAATTCGCCAGTTAAATTCTCTACTTGCTTCCGATTACTACAGAGAATGCAAATTGATATTTACTCTTTTCTCTTTTACTCTTTTACATATTTCAGTAATTTGACTGTGGCCATGCTGGAATAACACCCTTTAGTCGAGCAAATCGACCCCAGGACTTATTCTATCGGTCTCTTTTGCCGAACCGCTAAGATACGGGGACGTAAACACACCAGCATCGGTTGTTAAGTGATGTTGGTGGGGGGGGGACAAACACAGACGCACATACACACACGCATACATATATATATACATATATACGATGGGCTTCTTTCAGTTACCGTCAACCAAGTCCACTCACAAGGCTTCGGACGGCCCGAGACTATAGTAGAACACACTTGCCCAAGGTGCCACGCAGTGGGACTGAACCCGGAACCATGTGGTGCGTAAGCAAGCTACTTACCGCACAGCCACTCCTACGCCTATTGTTTATAAACTCAGCGTATTCTTTGTGTGTAATTTCTAGGCTTACTATAGCTGTCATTCCTTATACTAAATTATGAATCTGAAACCATTTCAATCCCAATTATTGTGTGTGAGTGATGCTGACAGCTACAGGGAAGCATTGCAGTCATTATATAAATATTTCGAGTACTTTTGTAGTTGTGTTGTTATGACATTAGTTTTGCAATCACATATTTTTCAGTCTTCATCTTGATATCATCGGCCAGTAACACAGTTAGCCATCTAGCGCACCACATACTTAATCACATGACAACCGATATTTTGTGAATGGAATAAGGTGGATGTTTCAGTTTGGGACTCGTTATATATATATATATATATATATGTATGTATGTATTATGTGTGTGTGTGTTTGTGTGTTTGTGTGTGTGTCTATGTGTATCTGTCTGTGTATGTGTGCGAATGTATATATATATATATAATATATATATATTATATATATATATATATATTGATAGAAATATTGTAAAAATATTTATATTTTTATACAAAACATTGCTACTGATTTCCGTTACATTTATGGCTGGGTTATTGACTGAGTATACAGTCATTGATGTAGCAGATATTTTAAATTTAGTCTTTTCGCTGGACCTTGCTGATGAGGAACAATCAGTTTTACGTAACAAACATTTTCCGAAAACTTCGAATCTGGAGTACTAGGTTGTCCAATTCTCCAGCGTTCTTTCAAGAAGGCAGAAATTTTTTATATTCTCCGCCCGCACACATCTTTGCCTCTATACATTAAGTGAAGCTTCACCTAACGTCGAACGATTACCGACTGCTATTTCCCGCAAAAATTGGTACCTTGTTGTGCCACTATTTCCTATATATATATATATATATTAGCGGCCATAATATAAGAGTCAGTAAGAACAAGTCTAGTGTATTGAAATATTTATCATAGAATATTAACAAAACGTTGAGACAAGATATTTTATTTATATTTTGCTATATCTAATATCTTTCTTTCGTGAAAATTTCAAGTGAATAGGGAAAATGTTTCGTAAGTTATGAGAAAATAAACAAATAATCTTCCAAACTGCAATGGCCAAAAGTTCAGGGTCACTTAGAAAAATAATGAAAAAGGGAAGAAGAACAACAAAGAAACCCTTACTGTTGATATTGTGAAACATCCATTTACTATCAATGGCCATTTGACATCTGTTACCACAGGACTCAATTTTTTTACAAAACGATGGAATAATATTGTTCCCCTCATTTTCCAATAATTTTCAGAATTCATCTTGGTTCTTCGAATTTCTCCTTCCAAACGGTTTTCATAGTGTTGAGATCGGGACTTTGAGGTGGCCAGTCCATGACATCAACACCTTCGTCACTCAAAAAAATCTTTGACTCCCTCAGAAGCGTGACAGGCAGCGTTGTTCTGTACGAATAAGATGGTTGAACTGACAAGTATTGGAGATATAGAAGGGCATGTTGTCTGAGAATCTGCTTGTAGATTTCAGCATTCACAGTCCCTTGTAAACGAATAAGTGGACCAGGAACAGTAGAAGAGATCACTCCCCATACCATTACACTAACTCCGCCATATTTTACTGTCTTTTTCACACATGCACGAGATAACCTGTCGTTACTTCTTCCGTCGGAACCAATCACATTAAACTTCGATTCATCTCTGAAATGAACTTGTTACCACTGTTTTCTCTGCCCAAACGACATCTTCATGAGTAAAACAAAGGCTGGCTCTTTGATTTTTCTTGGAGATCAGGGATTTCTTTGCCAGTGCCCGAGCAAAACAACTGTTTTGCACGATACGTTGATATCGGAATTGGAGCTAAACGCGCGGGATATCTCAGTAGCACTCTTAGACCTATCCTGCAGTGACATTCTAACTATAACTAATCCTGCCTTGGTGAAGTTTTACGCGATCTGCCGGTTTCGGATTTATCATCTGTCGATCCTGATGACTCAAACCGAGCTACAATTCGTTGCACAAGATTTATAGACATTCCTCCAGTAGTTGCTATCACAGAATTTGACTTGCCTTCTTGGTGAAGACACACAGTCCTTTGTTTTTCATCACACCGATCGTCTCTCACAAGCTGCCATGTTTGCAGTAGAATGTTCTAATAAAATAGATCATAAGAAGTAGCTGTTAGCCCATTAATAGTCTTCTAAACAACAAATACCTCGGTTAGTAGTTCACATTTTTGTAATGACCGTTAACTTTTAGCTGCTGCAATTTGGAACATTGTTTATTTCTTCATAACATACAGAATATTTATTCTAGTCACTTGACATTTTCCCGAAAAATAAATATTAGATATATCTAAATGTGTGTAAAATATTTCGCCTCAACATGTTAATTTTCTGTAATAACTATTTCAATACACTTGTTCAAAGCCTTGTGAGCGGATTTGGTAGACGGAAACTGAAAGAAGCCCGTCGTATATATATATATACATATATATATATATATATATATATATATATATGTGTGTGTGTGTGTGTGGTGTGTGTGTGTGTGGTGTGTGTGTGTGTGTGTGTGTGTGTGGTGTGTGTGTGTGTGTGTGTGTGTGTGTGTGTGTGTGTGTGTTTGTGTCTCTGTATATGTCCCCACCAAATTCGCTTGACAACCGATGGGGTTGTGTTTACGTCCCCGTAACTTAGCGGTTTGGCAATAGAGACCGATAGAATAAGTACTAGGCTTCCAAGGAATAAGTTCTGGAGTCGATTCGCTCGACTAAAGGGGGTGCTTCAGCATGGACGCAGTCCAATGACTGAAACAATTAAGAGAGTAAAAGAATAACTAAAACAAAAGTATTGTCCAGATTGAAGTTTTGGACGATATACTTTGATGGTTGATTTGTACACCACAATGATCTGCAAAGTTTTGAAACATACGATTTTTAACTTAATTTGCTAATCATATGTAGCTATGCCTATCACTGAAACACACACAAGATTATTTAATGATGAGAAACTGTGCACTAACACAATCTTGCACTACAAATATCACTCACCACTTATTAATCTGAATAGCTCCAGCGTTTTCATTTCCGTGTGTCATATATCACGGTACGGATCGAGACGACTCAGATAAGATTTCGATAATATTCAGTCAATGTCAGAAATTTTTAGATGGTATTATTTATCAGAGTAATGAAACATCGGTTTGAAATGTTGGCACAAGGACAGTAAGTCTAGCTGAGGGCAAGTCGATTACATTGATCCCAGTTCTCAAATGGTACTTATTTTATCGGCCCTAAAAGGATGGGAGGCAAAGTCAACCTCTGCAGAATTTGAACTCAGAACGTATAAGAAGGAAGAAATGCCGTAACCATTTTCTCCGGCGTGATAACGATTCTTCCGGCTCGCAGTCCAAGAATAATTAAATATCACTTTATTGAACATTTATCAATTGGATGATGCTAGTGTACCATCAAAAGAAAAAAATTATTTTAGAATGACAGACGACCCTCTTCATAGACAGATGAAAAAAAAATCTATGAAGGGCATTTTTTGAGGACGTATTGTATTGTTCAAGGAGTTGGCGGCCAAAACGGAGTTTGAGTTTTTGCTTATAGAACATTTTACTTTGTACCGACAGTGTCTCCCACAATCTATTACTTTCACTTGAATTGCGATGAACAATACATTCAGTAAAATATGAACCAAGTACTTTCTATGTTCAATTCCCATCCCATGGATGTTAAATTCCATTTTCACTTCCCATCCTATGGATGTTAAATTGTCCACGCATCCTGCCAGGGATGATAGAGCAGGGTATCAGTTTACTACTTCAATAACTTAAGTAGAACGCACTCTCCGTTTAGTGCACACCACTAAATAATATGGTCATATGCATCATTTGTGAATCATATTATTTTATTTTAGATACTAACTTTATTTAATTATATGCTATTTAATTTATTATCAATCTAATTTAGAAACAAAAATTATTTCATGAAAAATATAATTGAATACTAAGTCAGTTGTTGTCATGATTTAATAAAAATGTATTAGTAAAACACTTCCAAATTGTAAACGTTACTGCTTCACAAGGAATTGTCTCGGAATATTTCTCGATTTTTCCGTGATAAAAGCTTTTCTCCAGTACTCTCAAACGTTATTTATTTTTGATAAGAATGTTATAACTCCTGATTAGCTGTGCACATGATGTCAGCTACTCTTACTATTTTATTCATAAGACATTCGATCGAAACATTCATACGCTGAATTCCGCGGTGTCTTACACGCTATTTGAATACTACAATGTATTTTAATTATCCTTTTCAATTAAAGTTAGCAATAAGCTTAATTATATGAATCACTTGTCGAAAATACTGTACATTTAGCATGAGAACTTCGGACGCCAAGTGTGTGACTAAGCTTCTATTCGCAAGTGTAGGAGGTATTTTACCGATTCTTACAAAATCTCATTTCCGCCATGTCAAATGCTTTAAGCTGTCTGTCTCTGTATAGGAAATTACCTTTTACAATATGTATGCAAACATGAGCTATCGACGAATATATATATATATATATCAGAAATGCGTACGCTTATCATACCTCTACATAATACACTTCACTCAATATTGCTTCAGTTCCCCAAGCTGTGAGCAATATATACTAGTTTTTCGGAGAAGCGTTATCGGCAAAAGCCTGTATACTACACAAGTGATTTGAAACGTTTGTTAGGATAAAGTTAGTGATAATACCCGCAGCTTTTAATATTTGTTTATATGCATCACAAGTTTGTTATCTAGAGGAGACAATAAATGAAAGCTTATATGACCAAGAGCTATGTATAAAATTTCAATTTAAATCTATAGCAGAAATTAACTCGCTTCTCTATTAATAACGAAGTAAATACGTATGCGGTTCAGGCACAGCACACAGAAATGAATTACGTGAAACCTAGCTCTAACGGTAAAACTTCAGTATTTAGGTTTTTCAAAAACAACTCAACCACTTCAAAACCTGAGCTCATAGAAAAGAATATAAATCTTGCTGTGAAAGATGACAGAGTGTGCGAACGTTCAGGAACTATTATCTAAGATATAGAATTTTAAAAACCAGATAATTTTACACAAATACTTAGCTGAAACCCATTAAAGATAGAAATCAGTTCAACGAGACTGGATTTCATGGCAAACGAAAACGATGTCATAACAACATTAAGATATATATTTTGTCGGTAAATAATAGACGTTTACTCTTCTGTACGGAGCGGTAATTTTGCCTGCTTGTGAAGTTCCATCCTGAGATGTTTGTGAGAAAGTACAGAACGAAGCGCACAGAATGTTAAGGAACGATTTGCCATCATTTAGCAGATTGGATGGAAATATTTAAAATGCAAATAGGGAGAGCGCTGCAAATCAGAGAAGTGCTGAGCAGTAGTTTAGGAAAGTTAAAATTGTCTGATTAAATACATTATTTTCATTATTTACATTCGACGGATATTTGTCCTCATCTTGTTTGTGTAAATAACAAACAAGATGAGGACAAATATCCGTCGAATGTAAATAATGAAAATAATTCCTCATCTCTTAAATATAGAACAGTCTGATTAAAGTTTATATGCACATAAGATGCCAACGAATGTCATTGACACACCATTGACCAATTAATTTTTCGATTGAAATACTTATAATCATGCGTGTGTTATATATGTGTCGATATGTATGTAGGTGTGTGTACATGTGGTGTGTATTCTCTTATACACATATACATACATTATATATATATATATATATATATATATATATAGAGAGAGAGAGAGAGAGAGTGAGTGAGTGAGTGAGTGAGTGAGTGAGTGAGATTGAGAGAGAGAGTAGTTGTAGGAGTCATTAGAATCTAGGCGTATAAACAAGTACGATGCCAGAAATGGCTAGTTACAATAACATAAGATTCACCGTAAGCAAAATAACCATGATGGTATTATGTGTAAATAGGATACTGTAGGTATGTATATATGTAAGTACCAAATCCAATTTAAACTGTAGATCCGACTCAGGGTCGTTTATGGGTGAGTCTAGGTTTAAGAAAACAAATGAGATTTAAAATTTACGACAGTTATTTCTACTGATTACGCTGTCTACAATTTAAGTTCCTCTATTTATCGTTTTATTCATCATCATATTTCAGTATTTTAGGAGACCATTTATTAGTCCAGATACTGTAGAGATGACATTTTATTTTGCCCTTAGTCTAAAGTTTCAATCATATCTGTCTTTCCTATTTGCTCCCTCTCCTTTGAAGTTTCTTGTGGTTTTCCGACTATAAAGTTTTGTTTCGTTTATTTCTGTCCATCTTTTCATTATTATCTTTTGAAGATTTTCTTTCACGTTATTGATCAAATCTTTAATTGTTTTGATATTTCTCTCATATATTTGTCCTTATCTAAACCTTTATCCTCGGTTTAATTAGCTTTTAATTTGTGGTTTATCGCTTTCTACTTCATAGGGTAAAGCTCAAATACGATATTATGTTTCATTGAATCAACTGTACCCTCCCCTAAAATTTGATGGCTTGGTGCCAGCGATTGTAATGTTTATTATGTATTCTGTCTCCTTGTAAGAAATTTATTGTTCATCTTGTGCCTTCTCTGTGTCATACAATAACATCTTTTAATTCTCTCCATACACTTCTGATCAACTATAAATAAGCCTAGTCAAGCATTGCAATGGTGTCCCAGTTGTGATCACTCCTTACTGATGCATGTTAGACAAATATATATATAATTCATGCACATAGGCCTATGTTGTCCTACGTAATCTTGTCTTTTTTTACGACGTAAGTTTTATTTTAAAGGTATTTAGCGCTTATTGATCGTAAGCTGATTAACCGTGTAGATGTGTCCTTCATTTTTTCATATTTTTAACAGTAATTACACGAGATACAATGAAAAAGTTGTTTATTTTGAATATATTGCAATACTTGCAAGAATATACTGTAAAACTTTCAATGTTAGATGACGAACATTTTTTACCTACAGAGCGAATTACTGTTGCTTTGATTAAGAGAAAACGAAAGAAAGAGACAGGTGAGGGCAGAAAAAGATACACTATCGTAAATTGTTGAGTTTGATGAAATGCCTAGCACGACAGGATAACCATACAGACAATCAAAACCATAGATCTGGAGCCAAATTTGTTTGAAGAATTCTTACTAAACATTGAAAATGTTAAAAGACGTTGAACAATGTAATTCTCATGAGAAAACATGGTGGATAGAAACAAGATTATATCATTAAATGATAAATGTCTGTGCCTATCTCAGTTAGATGTATTTCTGAGCTCTAGGAAATGCATGAAGAAGAGCTGGAATATATCAGATATGCATCTCTAATGAAAATAACTAAAATGTGAAAAAAATATAAATAAAATACAGAAAGTAGAATTGAAGGTTCTCAAACAAGGACTTGATGTGGAACAGTACAAGCATTGTAGAAATGATTGAGACACTTAAAATATACAATTAGCACAATGTCATGCAGTGTGCCACCAAATGATATGTTGTAGGTTGTCGTTTCTCTGAGGAATACATCAAACTGAAATTTAAAACGTTCAGCTACATAAGAGAGTTTACTGCCAAAAGAGAACACTTTTTCAGGAATGTCATTGCAATATATGAGGAATTAAAGCAGAAATTATGGGTAAAGGGCAGTCAAAGAACGAAGGGTTGAAGAGAAGAAGGAGGAGGAAGAGGAGGCAGTGGACGGGCGATGACTGGAAAGAGGGGGGAGAGTGCAGGGGAGGAGAGGGATAGATTGCAGGACTTTAAGTGAGAGTTTGCTTGAGCAAGTGAAAGATAAATTAGTGACATAATGAGGATAAAAGTGAACGAGAAGTCCGTGATTTACAGGAACATGGAGGGAAGGGGCTAAATACAATGATATGGATATGTGTGCATGTGTATGTGTATATGAGAGTATAATAGTATGCTTATGCATTTTCGTGTGTGTGTGCGCACGAGCATGTACTTGAGACTATGTATACACACACAGATAGGTATATATACATATATTTACGCTTAAACACTTATATATGAATATACATCTATATGTATCCAGAAATATATGTGCGTGTGTGTGTGTGTGTATATATATATGTGTGTGTGTGTGTGTGTAGATATATACACACATATATACATATATATGTATCTACATATATGTGTATGTATATATATATATATATATATGTGTGTGTGTGTGTGTGTGTGTGTGTGTGTGTGTGTGTGTGTGTGTGTAGGTATATATATACAGAGAGGTGGAAGGATAGATAGATAGATAGATAGATAGATAGATAGATAGATAGATAGATAGATAGATAGATAGATAGATAGATAGACAGACTGATAGACAGACAGATAGATAGGTAGATAGATAGATAGATAGATAGATAGATAGATAGATAGATAGATAGATAGATAGATAGATAGATAGATAGATAGATAGATAGATAGATAGATAGATAGATAGATAGACAGACTACACTGACGTGCAGAAAGAAATTTAAACGGAAAACGCTGACCTACAAGATAAACTAGTTAACTTTTGAATGTAATTATTATGTTTACCAACAATTCGTTTCGCTCTATCTTTGTTAGTCTATAAATCTATATCAAACGAAAATCCCTGTGTTTACATTAAAATTCTTTTAATGTTGAAATTATTGTAAAGGATTTCTTCCGAGCATGCTCCTTTGGGAACCTATTCTGAAATTACTTTTGGAAGGAGAACAACTTGTATTGACTGTCAGTGAACGTATGTAACTTTTATCTTAAAATTACTTTCCTACATCTTCGAAAATGTCCAGACTTTTGATAATTAATCACAAAATTTATCAAAGGTTGCATGTGTGTTTGTGTATATGTATGTCTATATGTATATATGCATATATATATATATACATGTGTGTGTGTATGTACGTATATATATACATACATACATACGTACACATACATATATACATATATATACATACATATATATATATGCATGTATATATATATATATATATATATATATATATATACATGCATATATATATATTTATATATACATATGTAACAACAGGAACATAGGTCTATTTGTTTCCATTAAAGTTACGAAAATACACGTAGGATGTAGGAGCTAAGAAGAGGACGAACAACAAGTATAACATAGTCAAGGTCGAGGACGGGGTGTAGGAGAAGAGGTAGGTAGAACCTGGAGAAGCAAATGAATGCCAAAGATGTTTCTTCGGACAGAATTGCAGCCACGAAACCTTGGCTGATGAAGAAATTAATCTTTTGGTGTGCCATTAGAATCAAAGTAGGATTTAGTTGGCTTTAGCTATAGGACAGATGTGGAAAAAAACAATGGTATGCACACGGGGAATTATATATATATACATACATATATGTGTGTGTGCGTGTATGTGTGTGTGTCTGTATGTGTATGTATATATATATATATATATATATACACACAAACATACGGACAGACTCATACACACACACACATATATATAAAGAGAGAATTTCGTATAAATTACAAGAATGCACTTTTGCGTCAGCCTCCGCAGTGTGCTCGACAGACAAAATAGTATTAAGCTAAATTTCACATTAACTAGAGCTATAAATTTTTGAGTTTGATGAAATGCCTTTCGAAAGGTCTAGAAAGCTCGCCATGCATATTAAGAAAAAAACACATTTCCGATTTCAGTACACCGATACGAATTTCTTTTTCTTATTTTTGTTATACATAAGTATATGCATGTGGGTTCTTCTGTTTCCTTATTGGCTTTAGAGTAAATTCTGGGCGGCCACCAACGCGGTAGCAACGTTGTACAGAAAAGTATGTGCTATTGACTATCATCCTTTAAATCTTAAGATACTCGTGAAAATGTTTATAGTTCCAGATATCGTGGTTCTTTGTAGCAGACGGGCTGGTAAGCTTCTTGTCGTTCTAATAATTTATTTCTTTACTACCTACAAGGGGCTAAACATAGAGGGGACAAACAAGGATGAACAAAGGAATTAAGTCGGTTACATCGACCCCAGTGCGTAACTAGTACTTATTTAATCGACCCCGAAAGGATGAAAGGCAAAGTTGACCTCGGTGGAATTTGAACTCAGAACTTAACAGCAGACGAAATAGCTATTTCTTTACTACTCACAAGGGGATAAACACAGAGAGGACAGACAAACGGATTAAGTCGATTATATAGACTCCAGTGCGTAACTGCTACTTATTTAATCGACCCCGGAAAGATGAAAGGCAAAGTCGATGTCGGTGGAATTTGAACTCAGAACGTAGCGGCAGACGAAATACCGCTTAGCATTTCGCCCGACGTGATATCTTAATACCGTAACAGTTTTTCAAGCAGATCTCATGAGGGATAGTGATCGTCTCCATTTTAGATGAAGAAAATGATGAACACCATTCCTCCATGTGATCAGATTGAAGAATTGTTAAGATATTAGGATATTTTTCTGAACATGAAAGAAACAGTACAGAAATAAAGGAATTTTATCCAGCAATGCGGTGTTTGGCACTCGTTCTCATTGTTCGAAATTTACGTATATATATAGCAGTTATAATATATGGAATCAAGTAATCCTGCAGTAGTCTTAGAAAAGGTCCTTAATGCATCGGTCTACAATGCATACAGAATGTATTGCACAATACAACAGAAAACGATAAGACGTGCATGCATGAAATTTTAAATGGCAGAGAAATATGATGAAAATCTATTTAACAATGAAAAATTCAAATTGTTTTGTAAACTAAAGCATGTAAAGATAATTTTTAAAAGATTTTTACAATTTATATTCATGCAGATATGCAAGTAAATTATTTTATTATTAAATATAATAATATAAATTTGTTTACATGCTTTAAGTTGTGAAACAATTCGTTGTGACATTTGAATTTTTTTATAATAATAATTCTTTATTTTGAACTCAAATATTTACCTCTTTTAACCATCACACATCGTCTCTGATGAAGGACTATCCATAATATCGCAGAAACAGCTGTTAGACTACATCTATATCTTTTCCCTTATAAATGTCTTGAAAACTCCTCACAGCCTTGGCTTTTTTCTCTCATTTTCTCTAATGTATATATGCGTGCTAATACAAGACCCACATTATATTCCTCACACGTATCACTAACGAACCAAAAGTTTAGGTACAGTCTGTTCATACAAATTAGCGTTATCTGCTACTTTTTGGGTCTTCTAGATACCAGTACCTCTTCATAGCCTCGCTATATATATACATACAAATGTGTGTGTGTGTGTAATATAAATAATATATATATATATATGCATATATACATGCATATATGTACTTACATACATATATATGCATATAGATACGTATATATGGGTACAGGACGTCATAAAACGTAAAGAATATGAAATACAAAAGTAAAGTTGGGTACGCAAATAACGAGAGAAACGAATGGAAAGCAAGAAAAGTAACGTAAAAACAGACCCTTCATCATTTGTCGGATCTCCTTCTATTCCTTATTTCGATCAATGAATGACAATATAACAATTTGAAGGCAGTTGCTCCCGCGAACCAAAATAAAATTTGAGATTTGCGGAGTATCAAAGTTGGTAACAAAAACAGGACACACACAAAAAAGAAAACAAACCAAACTAAGTCAGAGAGGGCCGTTAGTCCAAGACGAGGTAAGGTAGCGAACACTGGAAGAAGATTCTTTGATAAGAGAAAAGATAGGAGAGGAGACAGATAAGAATGCGTCTGGACTGTGACAGATTGAAGAAAGAGAAAGATGATCAAGTGAGGAAAGGTAAGACGGATGAAGGTCACGTGTGAACAATAAGAGAGAGAGAGAGAGTAAAGGCGGTAGAGGGGGAGAGAGACAGATAGAAAACGGTGAAGGGGCGAAAAAGAATTAGAGAAAGGATGAGAGAGAAAACGAAAGGGAGGATGGTGAGAGGGGTTGCTATGCTAAGAGATGTAAAATTGAGCTAGGAGGAAAGAATGATCAACTAGAAGGAGGAGGTGATACTTGAGGTAGGTGTGAGGTTGTGACAGTCTGACGCCATAGTAGGATCATCCTCAAGTATCACCTCCTCTATCTACCTGTTCATTCTTTCCTCCTGCTCTAAGCATATCACCACAACTCACAACCCTACTACGGCGTCACCCAGTCACATCTCTCAATACTATACCACGACCATGTTGTCTGAGATACACCAATATCTTTTATATATTGGGTCATCTCATAAATAATGCGGTGTTTTTATAATTCTTTTAATTGTTTAGTTAACATAAAGTTCTTTCTTAATCTAAAATATACTCGCCTTCATTTTCTGCAATGCTCTTCCATCTATGTAGTAGACTTGCAAGGCTCCTCTTCCAAAATTCACTTGACCGTAACGAAAAATACTTCTCAACTGTTCTGATGTCTTCTACAGAATTCACATTTTTTTCCGTGCGAATGACTTTGAAGACTGCAGAATAAATGATAATCAGATGTCGGCGCATATGATGGATATGACATCGTTTCCCATTCAAACTGCTCCAGCCTTTCGAATGTTATCGTCGCTGTATGTGGCGATGCATTATCCTGATGGAAGATCACCTTTCCCCTTGAAACCAAAGATAGCCGTTTCTTCTAGCACTGATTAAGCTGTTCAAGTTGCTCGCAGTAGATCTTATTTGTTATCATTTGCTTTGGGTTTAAAATTCCAAAGTTCATGCAATTGAAAAAAACCCACATTATTTATAGGGTGACCAAATATATATATGTGCGTGTGTGTGTGTGTGTGTGTGTGTGTGTGTGTGTGTGCGTGTGTGTGTGTGTGTGCGTGTGTCTGTCTCTGCACGTGTATATATATTTATATATATATTTATATATAGGTTCAAATAAAGATTACAAACCTCATTCAGGGATAATAAAATCCAATGAAAATAATGGTTAGTTATCTATTCAAAAAGTGTTGAATATTACAATTAATATTCAATGGCAAGGTAACTAGATAAACCGTGGTTTATATATATTTACAGAAGATAAGAAAATAATTAGATAATTGATAAATAATTATTTATTAATAAAAAAATTTACATCACTAACAGCTGTTTCAATTCCAGAAATTAATCAACAAAATCTAAACCAGTCGAATTTCATCAATGATAGCTAAAAATATACAAAGTAGGTATTCAATTTTTGCAATTGAGTATACGGTTGCAAACCGTTAAATATACATACATTTATGTGTGTGTTTGTGTGTGTGTGTGTAAATACATACATATGTATGTATATGTGTATATATCCATATCTACATAACTATATCTATCTATCTATCATCTATGTATATATATATATATACAGAAAGAGAAGGGAAGAGAGGTAGATAGAGAGATTTATATTGTTGAGAATATAATAATTTAGAAAGCCCGAAAATATAAACTAATTTTTTTAAAGAACATTGCCATTCATACATAAAATCATCTAAATATTGGTTTTACTATCCTATAGATAGAACAGGTCGAAGTAACCCACATCTCATGTAAACATGACAGCCGTTGTGTCATTGGACCAAAGAAATCTTTAAAATTTCTCATTTTAAAATCTTCGTTCTAACCAACAAGAAGTGTATGTTTGGAATGATAGCTGTAACAGATTGTTTGCGAGCCTTTGTCTTTGTCTCCCCACCGCTTGACCACCGTTGTAGTTCAACAAAAAAAGACCGATAGAATATTACCTGACCTGCAAAAAGCAGTTCAACAAAAATAACCGAAGGAATATTACCTGACTTGCAAATAATTACTGGGATCGAGTCGTTCGAGTAAACCCTTTAAGTGTGTGCCCCAGCATGGCACCAGTCGTATGAATAAAAGCGGTGAAAGATGTGTATGTATGTGCTCGTTTCTGTATGTCTGCGTGCGTGCATCAATGCATGTGTCTGTGTATAGACATGGGCGTAAATATAAAGTTAGTCATATGTTCGTAAACAATATCATCTGCAGGTCTGTAGATTTAAGTCCTATACGTCAACCAAGAAATCATTTGCCATCTCAAAAGTCCCCAGCAACATCAAGTGCAACGTCTAAATCCACGTATTTCATTGCTAAAATGTTACCAATTACAACCGTATGAAGCCTATTCCAGATTTTGCTGCCTCTGATATAGTCCAAATTATGATTCTGATGGGACAAAACATGAGCCACATCCGGTATGACATGTCTGAATTTTTCTTGTCAAGTCGCTCAGTTGCTTTGATAAATTCGCAGCTTTCTGCTTTGGTGATTAAATTTGTCTCATTTTAGATTTTTTCCCTTCATTAACCGCAATAATTTGAAGTGATTTCATTTCATTAAGTTCACTTGGCTGAAGATATTATTTGAAGAGTTAAATTATGATAAATAGAAGAATGCCTAAAACTGTAGAGTGACAGTTTGATAAATGAGTACACGTATCTCAGATATTTTTCCCACGGTGTGAAATATATCAACAACATCAGTTCTTTCACCTCAAATTAATGGAGATTGATTATTTGGGTCTGTCTGACACTTAGTATTTAATATATCAATGATATAAAGCGGATGGCTGACAGCATCGTTAGTGTGCCGCCGAAAATGCTTAGCGGTATTTCGTCCGCCTTCACCATCTGAATTCAAATTCCATCCAGGTTGACTTTGGTTTTCAACCTTTTGGGGTCGATGAATTAAGCACCAGTTGAGCATTGAGATCGACGCAATTGACTTACCTCGATCACATCACCCACATATTATTGCATGTTGATTTCTAAGTAACTTTTAGTCAAGCGGGAAGACATTACTTATGACCAGTTACAGGTCTTCCGAGAGGTGTGGAAGTACGTTATGCTCAAACCTATAAAAAAACTAATTCGGGTTCTTGCAAGCGAATGGACTTAACTAAAGACTATGATACTGACAGACGAACTTACTCAAACGATCGACGATCATATCTGTAGGCTATGGGAAAATCTGAAATCACTTTGGAAAGACCCAAAACTTTCAACGCTAGATATCCATTCTGATGTTCTTATATTTTCAATAATCCACTGTTTAGGTAGATAAATTTACCGGCACCGAAATGATAAACAACAAAATCAAAGTGAGCGGAATTTGTAAGCAGCTGAAAGAAATTCTGAGATCAAACTGTGAAAGAATGTTTCACGAGCGAACACTTCAACCAATTCGCTGCCTTTTGGTAATTTGCAACCATCAAAACGTTTGGATGTTATCATCACACACATTTTTATCTTCTTTGTTGTGTGAATGCATTTATGAAAATATGCTTCGTATAAATGATTGAGACAATTCAGTGTAACCTGTATGAATGTGTCAATACTGTTATAGAAACGTTTGACATTATCCCTTTGCGAATAAAAAGGTTTTAGGCTAACCATTAGGATCAGGTATTTTCTAAACATTGTATCTTCCCACGTGACCATCCTCTTTTCACCATTACAAGTTGACATCAATGTAAGAACAGCTACGTAACAGATATAGATATGCGTGTATGTATGTTTGTGTGTATAATATATATATACACATATATATATGTATGTATGTATGTATGCATATATATATATATATATAATATATATATATATATATATATATATAATATATATATATATATATATATATAGGTAGATAGATAGATACATACATACATACACACATACATACGCGCACACACTCGCACAGACAGAAACACATATATATATAGAGAGAGATATACATATAAATACTTATATATGTGTGTGTGTATGCATGTGTGTATGTATGTATAGTCTTCAAATCTTATTCAATCATAGAATCATGATTTATTTAATGGCGAGCTGGCAATTCCCAAATTTCAGTTCAGTGTTTGATAGGTTTCATTATTAATTTCATTACTACATTGCCTTGGATTACATTAGTTCCAATGCCTTTCCATCTGCTCATTTGCCTAAACTTGAAAATATCCAAGGTCTCTGCTGAAACTCGCTGCCGGGAACTAATTTGCATGTGACGACCTTAGTCATAAAATTAATATTGAGTCATCAACATATATATATATACTAGCAGTATCGCCCGGCGTTGCTCAGGTTTGTAAGGGAAATAACTATAAAGCATTTTTAGAGAGTTATAGCCAAAAAATAGCAAAAAAATGGAAAAAAATGATGGTAAATTTTTTTTAGTTAAAAAAGGTGGAGTTGCGTCCCCTAGACAGTTTGCGGTTTGTGTTTCTGATTCTCGACCCCATGTCGAATTTATCGATTTTTTTCAGAACTGGGGGAACTTTTCAAAATTTTCGCTGCGTTAGTTTTGAATTATGACATTGGGCTATGTGTGTGTCAAGTTTCATCAGAATCGGTTGCAAGCCGTGGTCAGGGTGAGGGTACAAGCAAACAGACACACAGAAACACGCACAGACAAACTGCCGTTTATATAGAGAGAGATATATACCCTTCGTTGTGATATAGAAAGTGCGTTGACATGTTTACTCGGCATGCAGTAAATGTCGTCAGCCTTGTGCATTAATTAATTAATGTATTTATTTATTAATTGATTAATTAATCACAATACCATCATGATAAATTGAGTAGAAAATATACTCAAAATGTACATTTTAAACAAACAACAAACACTCATTGAAACTTATCCTGAAACAGAAGAAAGTGTATTTCGAGTGTAAGGGAACTAGAAATAGCTATTAGTTGCTGTTGTTCCTTTGATTAGGATAAGTAATCGGTATCTGATGATGCTGTAAAGAAAGCCGAAACTGATCAGGTGAATGTGTCTGTTGTTAAAAAGGGTAAAAGTATTTCATCGTCTCCTTTCGCGGCATTTGAACACGTTAGTAAAATGTCAGAAGAAAAGCATTTACCGACGCTTAACGCTTCTGCCAAACCATTACTCTGCAGTCAGAGAAATAGCTGCTTATAATTTTGGCACGAATCCAGCAAACGTGAGATGAGGGGTTTAGTCGATAGAAGGAAAGGGTTATATCTGACGGAATTGGAATCAGATGTAAAGAACCGGAAGTATTGAGTGAAGTATTTAGTCCAACAATCAGACATTTCTCCCTGTGTGGCTTTCAGCAGATGGAGCTCCATAATAAGATATTCTTAAAGTATAACGCTGACAATTTTGAATTAGGAAAAGATTTGAAATATCTTCATAGTTACAGGATAGCTGTGGCTGTGTACAGCAAGACCAATGGGAAAATGCGGGCTAGCTATTTAATGTTGATCAATTGTGTTAGAAAATATATTGTTTTGTATGCTTATTTCGTCTCGGTTGCTCTAATATGTCTCTGACTAAAACCATAGGATTTAGTACACACAATCAATACTTTTGTCAAATTTGTCGCTTACTGCAGTAAAATTACCATATATCATCTGTATTCTATGAAAGAAATATGGAGAACAAAACTGAATTACATTATCTGAAAACATATTAGTAAGACTATTCCTGCTAAAGACTATGTCACATGGACTGGTTGTCGTTTAGCAACTGATAAACTAAGTTTAAAAAAAAAAAAACTCGAGGGAAATTATCGTTTTCACGATAAGATCTTTCTAGTATTTATTTTAGTTTAATTTTTTGAAATTTGTTTAGATGCATTTAATTATAATTTTTGATCATTGTTTCGCAAATATTTTTGTATTCTTCATTTAAATTGCGGCAGAAAAATTTTAACATGCTTCTGAAAACTAAAGGAGGTGATTGTTTATTTATAATTTATTTTATTTCAAAAAAACTATTTTGTCTTTTACCTTGTTTTAGCTCCATTTTTATTTTAAAATTGGAATATAAACATGTGATGTTTTATAATCAATCTTTTGAATAAAAGAAAGGGAAAGCATTCCGTTTTAAATTAATAAAAAAAGAACATAATAAACAGAATCAATAAAAACAGACTTGTTAAAATTCATAACATGTCTTTACAAAGAATAAGATGAATAAACGAAACAACTTGATTCAAAAGTTAATTCCTGAAATTAAACAATAATTCCTCCGGCTTTCATCTTACCATTTCTATACTTGGTTACTTTAATGAAACTTGTTTCTGCCTGTTTTAACTCTCATTTAGAAGTTTCTGAATAAATTCACACAATTCTTTCAGCAATTTGCACCTCTGTCATATCTTGTTAAAATATTTATGATTTCAGGTTTGCTTTTTCACTTCACTATTTTTAATTAAATCCTTCATTTGCGCTGCCAATAAATTTTCCACATTTTGTTTACTTTATTTTTGTTTTTTTTAGCTTTGCATTCTTTTAATTGCAATACTCTCCGTAGAATATTAGTTCATCTAATAAAAAGGCACATAGATTTGTACTGCATCCATTACACAGCGCTAATGCACTACTGCTGAACCTAAACAGTATGGTTTCCCATAGTATTACTTTATAGAGCATGGTTCACATCTTACAACAAACCCATTACAATACTAGAAATTAGAGCAACAGAAAAACAAAATACAACAGGATATTTACTTAAATTCTTGCGACTCTAAGTAAGAAAACAAGGAGTAACCCTAGAATTTTGTCCGTTATAGGTTAATAAAAAATATGTGCTAGGCATTTTTGCTTAACAGTATGAAGTAGTGCATCATTTTATATATATATATATATATATATATATATAGTTATGTACGTAAATATGTACATATTTATGTTTTCTTCTTATTAAATATATTTCTATATTTTGGCATACATATTTTTGTATATTATATTCGTTGAAAATGTATATGTGTGTGTTTATGAGTGTGTTGAGCCACCAACCCTCAACCCAATCTTTGATTAAGTCTCACCACTTGTACTTGATCTGCAATCTAGTCTGCATTTGACAACTGGCACACTATGCACCAGTATAGATTATGGTTTCAAAATGAAGAGAGTTGGTTTCGTCCAGCACAAGCAAATTCCACTTTAAGCAAATTCATACTGCTGGTCGTTTAATGACAACATAATGACAAATAAAATAGCATGGCAAAGCGACGGGATTTGGTGGTGAAAGTCACTGGAAGTATCAAGCGGAATCTTTTTGACGGATAGTAGTAAGAAGATGGCTGCTCTGTGAAATTTATGCGAGCAATTTCACACTCCATGTCCATTTCTTAACTACAAAGAAGCCCATTTAGAATGGCACTGCTCTCGCTTGTGCTAATAATGTATAGAAAAAGTGTCTTGAATATTTTCTGCTGAAACAATCCTGTTGTTATACTGCAAATGACTGAGCTTTCAAACATGCAGTCGAAAAAACTTACTGCTCTTTCGGAGACAAGGCTACCGGATTCTTGTCATCTGAATGAAGTAGTTGGCGAGTACATTTTCTTCTGAGTTGATAAATCTGAGATAGAAGAAAAAGTGTATCTGGTGTGAGGTTCGCTATCGGTAATGATATTGTAGATGATTTAGAATCCTTACGAAATGGAATCAATGATCGTGTTATGTTACTGTGAATCTCAATTGGCACATAAAGCTTGAATACGCACCAACACTTGGCTATACAGACGCAGCTAAAGATAAATTCTGTTCCTATTTCCAAATATTACTGAACCAAATTCCAAATCAAGGTAACATTTTTCTTTTAGATTTTAATGCCCGTGTTGGATGAGGCTACTTTTCTTAGCCAAATATTCTTGGTAAGCATTGTCTTGAAAAATAAACTCAAATGCTACTATCTTTGTGCAGTGTGTTAGGACTTTTTGTCACAAATAGAGTGTTTCACAGGCAGCCATAAAACAAAATCGTAACTAAATATAAGAAGACTTGATATTTCAAAGCTCAAAGTAGAAAACAACAAAGACATTCTCGCTCAAACTCTTGGTGAAAAGTTACATAAGGTTAGAATCACAGTAAATATAGAAAAGTCATAAGGTGAGCATAGAGTTGTTATTTAAGAGTCATTCATTGGGAGTTCTTGTGTTTTCATGCTGTAAAAACCAAGATTTATTAGAATAAGAAAATGAGGTTATGAAGGAACAGCTTCAAGAAATGTACAGACTTAACAAAAATGGGTTGCAAATAAGAAGAAACCTGCTAGAAAGTAAAAGTTTTTCAAGTCTGCCAAAAACTGTTTAAACTGAATTCAGAAAAATAATGCAATAGTGTTTGGAACGAAAGGCTAAAAGCTTTGCAAGAACTAGCTGAGAAACATGACATGAAACATCGTTATCAAAATTTGAATGAGGTATTTGGTCCTATAAAGAAGGATGCACTCCTGTTCTTTCTGCAGAAGGGAAGCTTCTCACAGATCATAATTTCATATAGAAAAGTTGGACAGAGCATTTTAAAGATATACTCAATTGAGATATAACTGTAGACATGAAATGAATTTAAAATATGCCCCAAAGATCGCCAATTAACTCCCTTGCATTGGACCCATGTTTGGATGATGTCAAAGCGGCTATAAAAGATTTGAAAAATGGAAAAGCTCCAGGAGAGGATAGTGTTCGTAGAGAATTTTTTTAATGCGGGAAAATAATTTGAGGACAAGTTTGACAGATTATAGTCCAAATGTGGCAAATAGGAGCTGTCCCTTAACGACTTAAAGATGCATGGATTGTACATCTCTATAAGTATGAAGTTAATAAGTGTGAATGTACGATCATCGTCGCAGATCGTTGCTCTCTGCTGCAGGAGAGGTCCTCTGAAGAGTCATCTCAAACAGAATTAACGCTGAGTTAATCAGCTCTGTCTATCCAGATAGTCATTGCGGGTTTAGGTCAGGTCGAAGGACAGTGGATATAATATTCATTTTACAGCAAATTCAAGAGAAACTCCAGAAGCACAATAAAGACCTATATGTGCTATTTGCTGACCTCACAAAAGCTTTTGACTCTGTATGTCTGCATGCTTTATGGAAAGTATTGGCAAAGAACGGGATTTCCGAGCAAATGTTGATTGTCATAGTGTCCTTACATAAAGATACGAAGTCTTCTGTTGTTTCAAATGGCAGTCAGTCTCAACATTTTCATGCTCTAAGTCAGATCTTTTGGCTTAATTATCAGCATACAAAATCCTGGTAACAATCTATCTGGTTGTTGAAGGCAATGCTCTAAAAACGGTTATTGCCCTCTATATTGATGCCAAGTTTTAAAGAAAACTGAATTGTCCTGACCAGGTGAGATAAGCCACCACGAGGCGAATGAAAATGATAGCTATCGATATTTTGCTATTATTGTAGTTCGTTGGTAACGAAATGATTTGCCCGTCTGAGACATATCTGCATATAGAGTGAAGTTTATATCCTGATGCAATATGTTCACGTTGCGAAGGGACCGTTCCCAGAACGCTACAACGCAGCAGCAACTTGGCGTATAAATGAAGCACCCGCATTATCTATGTTCGACCTGTAGTGTTTACATTATTCAAGTTGCTTTTAATTCGAAATTAAATTTTGTTTCACGTATGCTGCGCCACACCCCATCAGTGAATCGACTTCACAGAATTTGCATATATGTACGAGTCCGGCGATTTATTTCGCTTCCAGGCTTATCGAGTAGATGATACCGAAGAGCTATAATAACAGCAAAATATCGATATCTACCTTTCAGGTTCACCTCAAAGCAAGTTTCTCAGGACGCTAAAACGCAGCACTTTGGCGTATAATCGAAACACATGCGCTATGCATTTGATACGAATAATGTTTACATTATTAGAGTTGCTTTTTTATAAGGCGGTGAGCTGGCAGAATCGCTAGCACGCCGGACGAAAGGTTTAGCGGTATTTCGTCTGTCACTACGTTCTGAGTTCAAATAATGCCGCGGTTGACCATGCTTTCATCCTTTCTGGGTCGATAAACTAAATAACAGTGAAACACTAGGTTCGATGTAATCGACTTATCACCGTCCCCTCCACCCCTCAAGAAATTTCAGGCGTTGTACCTTTAGTAAATTGCTGCCCCTGTGGCAAAATTTGAAACCATTCTTAGGGCTGCTGTTTTATGGCAGCGAACTTTGCAGAATCGTTAGCACGCTGGACAAAATGCTCAGATGTGTTTCACTCGTTGATACGTTCTGAGTTCAAATTCCGCTGAGGTCGATCTTGCCTGTCATCTCTTTGGAATCGATAAATTAAGTACCAGGGAAACACTGGGATTGATGTAATCGACTAGTTTCCTCGCCCAAAATTTCAGGCCTTCAGCTTAGTAGAAAGGAATATTAGAGCTGCTTTAATATATATATATATATATATATATAGTTTAGCAAAAGTATTTGTTCACTGAGAAATGAAAAGTTTGATATATCTGGTACTTGATAGAGATAGATTTCCTTATTCCCTCTAGTATATATGTGGTTGTCGGCTCGTGTTTGCGCCAACGAAAATACACCTATTGAGGAGCTAAGGTAACTACTTATTTAATACTTACAGTTCAAACATGTGTGAACGTGTTTAGTCCTGTATTTTCGATTGTTCCTCTATTGGCCCCTACATACACACGTTCGAATGCTCCCACATGCGGTCACCTACACAGATGCAAAATGGTGGAGCGGGGTAAATCTGCGTTTTTAATAGTCTTAACATTCTAGTCACGCTATATATGCATGTATGACTGTGCGCTTGTTTAAACATATATACATACACACACATACACACACACATACATACAGACGCATATATATATATATATATATATATTTATTTATTTATTTATAACAATGTATGCGCATATATGTGTGCATAAATATGCTTACATATATATTTGTGTGTGTGCATGAGTGTGTGTGCGACTGTGTGTGTGTGTATGTATGTATGTGTGTGTGAGTGTGCAATAAAACTAGCTTTATTGTTTTAATGAATTTCTAACCACAACCATCTTGATAAAAACGCTACACTGCATGTACAATATATATAAACACATATATACATACACATATGTTTAGTGGTAGCAACAAAAGTTTTTTATAAATATATTTTAAAGATGAAAATGATAGTGTATTGCGATCTATAAGCTGTATGAGATTTTTACTCTTTCATCATGAGCAATAATGTCTGTAATTTAGACAACAATCCACTGCGCAGTAGCGATACCAAAGCAGATGAAATTCTTGCTAAAATCAAAATAGCATTAATGGGAAAAGTAACAGATTATGTGCTTTTTCTCTTTAACTTGGACATTTAACAACCACATTTCTTTCACTGCAAGAATATTGTGTCTGACCTAAGATAAATACACTGATCATGCTTTTGAATTAGACATGGTGTCTGAAGGGATGAGAACTAGACACATGATTCGTGCATTTAAATCTGCGATAAGATATCCCTTTAATATTGGTTTCAAATTTTGGCACAAGGCCAGCAATTTCGCATGTGGGGATAAGTTGATTACATCGACTCCAGTACTCCACTGGTATTTATTTTATCGGCCCTGAAAGGATGAAATGCAATGTCGACCTCGCACTATTTGAACTCTGAACAGTGAAATATTTGCCGCCAAACATTTTGTCCAGCGCGCTAACGATTCTGGTAGCTCATCGCCTTCTATATCACTTTCATGTTATCCTCAGTTTCAAGTTTCTACTGTCTGAACTAAGTGAACTATAAAGCATGAAATCAAAGTTTCGAGTGTTTATATATCAAATAAAGCATTGAGAGTTCATATCTTGTTATAAACATTTTGCTCTATTTGTTTCTAAGTTATCTAATCTATTTTTTTCCATGTGACTTAATGATAGTTAACTATCATAGGTTGATACATCACTTGGTATATGCATCAAGAATACATTTACTTAACTTTCTGCACCTACTTCATTCACTTGCTTGGTGTTATTGGCTTCATCCCAGGTTAGCGGTCCCAGAGGCGTCATTGTGCGGAGAGCCGACCAGGTACACCAGTACTCTCCATTGCAAGCACCTCTGTATCCTCCAAGATGTCATTGAGTCTCTGGAGTTCATCATTAATTACGTCCAACCGTCATGTGCAGGGTCTGCCACGAGGCTTCTTTCAACCCGCAGCTAATGCGTTAAATGATAGTAAGGCCCTAATAGGATAATCTGGCGGGAAGCAAAGGACGTCTGCACCAGCCATACGACATATAGCTATGAAGTAGACAGAGGGAGTAATTAAACTTCAACTGGAATTCTATATATAAGAAACATGAAGAAACAAAACTAAATACGGCTGTTTATTTATAGTGTTACCCTTCCGTTTCTGCCACTCAACTTCCTTTTCGGTATGCTAATATAACAGTAATAGGTTCGAATCCTAAGGTGGATATAATTCTGAGAAATGACTCTCATTGATTGGTGCTCCAAAACAGTACCATATGAGACACGCGTGTCAGCATCTACAGCAGTGATAGAGTGTTTAGAAGCGTGAAGTAATGTGTAACATACAGGTAT
Organism: Octopus sinensis; assembly: GCF_006345805.1. NCBI lineage: Eukaryota > Metazoa > Mollusca > Cephalopoda > Octopoda > Octopodidae > Octopus > Octopus sinensis. The sequence goes on from NC_043008.1 coordinate 65,573,310, forward strand.
GACTTCTAATCACCAAGGCAGATTTTCTATTTTTCCTTTTTATTTTTTGGTATTTCTGCTAAAACTATGGGCATTCTGCTTAATGAAATTAGACTCGACACGAAATTCATTCATTGCATTTCAGCTCCACCCTTCATTTCTTAAGATGACAACGGTTCGTCGCACACCTGCGTGGCTGTGATACAACTCTGTAGCAACAATTGAATAAACGAAAAGGGAATAAGATAATAGATGCTCTTCACCTGCAGCATCTCTGTAACCAGGTTCCAAGTATGTGACATAATCGTGTAATATCTAGAAGTGAACGGTATAATGAGATATTGAGAAGAAGTTAGAAGGCAAATAATTCATTAGAATATGGAACTATAAATTAAGCAATGACATTGGAGAGAAAGGGGATTTAGGATGGATGGTAGCGAGGATATTGGGGCCTCCTAAATACATGCAACTTCTTGTTCACTTTTCACTGAAAGATTGTGAAAGTTCAGCTAAAATGTTTGTTTTTACTGCAAAGAAAAATTAAATAGAATTTAAAATAGCAAAATGTGAATTGTATATGTGTGCAAGTGTGATATACACGTAACCATCATCATTTGTTTAATATTTTCATATATTATGTGGATACTGCAATGAAATATATTAAGGAACTCTATAAATATGTACTGCCGTCGCAGTTTTCATTCGTCGAATTCTAACCCATAAATTGTGAACAGCCGGCAAAGAACACTTGGTATTTTCTTTGTCGTAAACTACATATTTACATTTGCATATTGATCACCGTTGAATATTCTATTTTAAGAAGATGTATTAAACGGAAATTGATATAATCTATCGTATTGTTCCAGTGTTATATTGTCCCCGGGAGAGACAAGATACAGTAGATGCTGTGTGCTTTACACTTAGACCTACTGACCTTAGAAAGAAAAGTTCAATGTGCTGTGTCTCTGTACAACAGATATAACACAGATTGTTTTATTTAAATCTCATATTTCAAAGATGAATGCATAGCAATATGATATGGATTCAGTGTTAAAATATAGCAGTTAAAAATAAAATCATAAAGAAAAACGGAACAGAGAATAAAAACATCGAGGGATAAAGAGTAATTCAAGCGGAATTTGAATTGAGATCATAAACAAGACAAATTATAGTAGAGTATTGTGGAAAGTAGTCTACTTCTCCCCCATCTTAATTACTAATATAATTTCCATGAGACATTGTTGTGAGTTATATAAGTACCAGATGAAAATATGTAATGAAAGCTACAGTGAACTACTGCGTCCACATCAAGGATGGTATTGCGGATGAATGAAAAGGATACTCAAGACCACATTCAAAATAAGGACACTAGACTAACAAACATGATGTTATCTCACACCCACAAACCTAGTGATCTCCCATTTCTGTCTTTTCTATCGCCCCACATTGATATCTATATGCAGTTTGTAGTAATATAAAACAGGCTATGCTATGTTTCTTATAGTGAATTATTACATTCTGATTAGATTTTGATTAGACTTATTAGAAAGGTGCAGTTAGGTCTAACATTGTTTTTATTAATGATATGATACAGAGGAAGATGACACACCCATGGCATTAGTAGAAACTCCGAGAGTTATGTGATCAGATTCGTTAATGTCCATTTAACTCGAATAATTGATGGTTCACGGTTACAGAAAAGAAATGAATTAACCAACAACATGGTATGGAGGACTTGATGGCGACATAGTCAATGCGATGAGTGAGATACGAGAGCAGTGTACATGTTGCAAGAGAAAAAAATCTTTTCCTGCCGCACCCTGCTGTTAATGAAGTTAGGCGAGCGGAAACTGTGTTTTCGTGAAACCTATATGTTACTACGTTTTTCCTGTTACGAGGTGGTATCAAAAAGTTCCCGGGCTAATTCTGTAGCGCGCTAACAGATGACGGTATACTGTTGTATGCGCATTGAGAGCAAGTTGAGGCATCTACGAGGCGGTGTGCTGAGTGATATCATTGGGTTTACTATGCAAATTGTTAAATTTGTATTTCATGATCATGTGTATGCTTTAGTCTGCGATTTTTTCATGGACAGGAAGTTGAAACAAAGGGACAACGTGAGATTCTGCGTTAAAACTGGGAAGTCTGCTACAGAATATTGAGAATGATTCGTCAAGCTTATGGTTACGAAGCAATGGGTCGTATGCAATGGTTCAAGTGACACGGATGCTTTAAAAGCGGAAGAACGCCCCTGGAAGATGATGAGCGTTCTGGAAAACCTGCCACGAGCATAACCTCGGAAATGTGGAGAAGACTCATCAGCTT
>NC_043008.1:65583113-65598113 GCF_006345805.1 Octopus sinensis
AAACAACAATAAATACATCGTAATTAACCAGAATATCAAAAATAACATTATGACATAAGGATAAATCAAATACATACTTACAAAAAATTCAGTTAAATTATGAAGTGAAATTAGATTCTTAGCCGTTAAAAAACCAACAAAATTACGTTACCATGGAAATAACTAATGTAAAAAAAGAATACGCGCCATAGAAAGTAAACGTCATTCATAGTATGATGGAGAAATATAATAAATGGAACTAAAACTATTTCCACGTAGCAAACCAACGCTACTTAAAAAAAATTTATTATGAATGGATTCTTTAAAAACTAAGAGTGTTTATGTATATGAGATTGGTGTGAGTTTTTAATTGTATAATTAATTTATTATCTGTATGAGTGTGGGTGTAAATATTGTTGTATATATCGAGTTTTAGTGAGTATGTATATGCGTATGTGAGGGAGCATATGTATCTGTTGTGTGTGTGTGTTTTGCGTGTGTGTGTGTTTGTGTGTGAATGTGTTTTGGTTTGTTATTTAGGATTTGGATGTATGTGTAATTTGTCTGTGTGGGGAGGGAGTGGTTTTTGGTGTATATTGAGGTTTATAAGTTAGTATAGGTTTGTGTATATGTCTTGGGTCTGTGGTTACGTGTGGTTTTTTGTGTGTGAATGTTAGGTTAGGGGATTGCTATATAAGTTTGTTATAGGGTTTAGCAAGGGAGATTTTATCGTTATATGCTTTTATGAGTTTTGGTTTATCATGGTTTTTTTAGGTAATTCGTGGTATTTTGTCTATTTTAGGTGTTGGTTATTTTTTTACATTGTTTCATTCATAATTTTTGAGTGGTGTTCGTTTTGCCACGTGAATAACCGGGTGGTGGACTAGCGTTGCTTGGAATGTGAATGGAATAGTGTAGTAGTAGTGAGGTAGGCATAGAGAATGGGATTGGGTTACTGCAAGTTGTTTGTTAGAGATGCTAAGGTGAGTTAAAGCTCATAAAGTATATAATGTTTTTTGTGGGTGTGTAAGTATTGTTGTATAGTCGAGTTTAGTGAGTATGTATAGGCGTATATGTGAGGGAGTATATGTATCTTTTGTGTGTGAGTGTTTTGCGTGTGAGTGTGTGTTTTGTGTGTGAATGTGTATATGGGTTTGTATTTAGGTTTTGGGATGTATGTGTTAATTTGTCTGTGTGGGGAGGGAGGGGTTTTGGTGTATATTGAGGTTTATAAGTTAGTATAGGTATGTGTATAAGTCGTGAGTCTGTGGTTTACGTGTGTGTATTTGTGTGTGAATGTTTAGGTTAGGGGGTTTACTTTATAGGTTTGTTATAGAGTTTAGCAAAGGAGATTTTATCGTTATATGTTTTTAAGAGTTTTGTTTTATCATGGTTTTTTTTTTTTTTTTTTTTAGGGAATTCGTGGTGGAATTAGTCTATATTTTCGATATGGATTATATATAGGTTATATATGGATTATATACTTATATTTTTTCATTTATACTTTAATTATTTAAAAGTATTATTTTTATATTTAAAAATTTTGATTTTTTAGATTGGAAGTCCACCTGAAGATTGTCGATCACAAGAAACAAGATTGTAGTGGCGGTTTTTTTGACTATTTATTAAATTTATGTATTGATTAAGTCTTTCCTTGTTTGTTTTGCAAAATAGTGGTTTTGTCTCAAATAATATTTTATATATATATATATATATATATTTATAATAGGATTATTAGCTCGTATAGGAGTAGGTATATATTTGTAAAAAATGAAGTTCGAAAATGCTGCTGTATTATACAATTTTTAATTTTTATATATACATTATAACATGTTTCAGTTCCTGAAATGAACCTTATCAAAAAAAGTTTATATAAAGAAAGACAGCTCATGCCGTCAAACACAAGAAATTCATTTATAATGCACAACGGAGTCAGACATCTTAGAGTTCATGTATAGTTGATATATAGTTCATGTATAGTTGATATATAGTTTGAAGTATATGTTCAAAGTGTTCGACGCAGTGGCCCACGGTGGCGATACGTATTCAATACAAAAAACAGATCAAAGTGGTGGAAAGCGGTCAATACAGAAGATTGATGTTTCCGAAAGAGCGAGGAATTCATTTTTACCTTAAGCAATTGTGATGACCCATGGTGGATGTTCGCTGGGTGGTTCTAGTGAGTTTTTGTGAATTGCTCGGTTTTATAATGCCTGTTAGGTGGTCAATCCAGTGTAGCGTTCTAATTACTATGAAATGAAAGATGATATTTCGGAATTTTGCAGAAAACTAAGACTCACCGAGGCATTCAAGACAAACAATAGAGGAGGACTCAATAGCTAGAAACAAGAGCAATTACAACCCCCACCAAAGGTAAGAATAAAGCCTTAGACCGCTATGTGACTACATAACTAATTTCCCGTTTCAATTCATCAAGAAAACAAAAACACAGCCCTAACTTCAACAAAAGAGAATGGAACGACCTCATCAAACTAAGAGAAGACAAAACAATAACAATTAAGGAGGCAGATAAGGGCAACGCGATAGTAATAATGAATACAAACGATTATAAAAATTTAGTGCTATCCTATTAAGAGATGAAACGTATTATGAAAGGGCCCAACAGTATAACCAGCAAAAAATAATGCATAACTTAGGACATTAATCAACACATACCAAGAAGGACTCACGAACAAGGAGTATGAATACATCACTAACTTCAAATGCAAATCGAGTTTGTTCTATGGTATCCCTAAGGTACACAAAAGCCAAACCATTAGAGAAACGTGCAAAACATCCACCGACACACTCATCAAATCCCTTCACCAAATGATCTTAAACTAAGACCGATAATAGCAGGGCCAGCATGTGAAACTCACCGCCTCAGCAATTTCTTAGACACACTTCTTAAACCTTTCCTAAACACATCAAAAGCTACGTAAGAGACGATATAGATATGCTCAACCACCTCCCTAAACAGTCAATGAGAAAACCCTTCTAGTATCATTCGACGTAGTTAATCTTTATTCTAACATCCCTCACAACCTAGGAATAGAAGCGATCACCTTCTGGCTGAATAAACTACCCCTGAACTCCCAACTCGCATAAACAAAGACCTTATAATAGAAGGACTTAGATTCATTTTAGAGAACAATTATTTTATTTTTGACAATGATTTCTACAGGCAAAGATCGGGAACAGCGATGGGCACGCGTACTGCACCATCTTTTGCCAACCTAGTGATGGGATACCTCGAGAAAATACTATACCGGATGACACTCGAGAAATATGGAAACACCTTTGCCACCTATATCCATAACAACTGAAAAAGATACCTCGATGAGTTTCATCATCTGGGACAAAGGTATAGAGAAACTTGAGGAATTAAAATACTATTAATGGAATAAATGACAATATACAATTCACGATGGACCACAACGAAAAAGAATTACCATTTTTAGACATCCTCATTAAGAAAACCGGCAACAAAATAGAGACAGATATCTACTATAAACCGACAGACTCTAAACAGTACCTACCCTTTGATTCATGCCACCCACGACACACTAGAATGAATGTCCCTTTTTGTTTAGCTAGAAGGATTTGCACCATAATATCAGACACAAACACCCGACACACACGTCTCCAGGAACTTAGAACCACACTCACAAATAGAAACTATCCACAGCCCCTAATAGACAGTGCAATCCAACTGGTACTTAAATTAAGTATAGAAGACCTGAGACAAACAAAACCAAAAAGAAAGAACAATTAAAAAACCCTTCCTTCATCTCTACACACAACCCACTCAAACATGAGGCCTTCAACACCATACTACAAAGCACAGCCCTACTAAAGGGAGACCCAAAGATGAACCGGATCCTCGAAAACACACACCATCATTAAAAGTAAACGGCAACCAAAATCCTTGAAAAGGATTTTAACCCAAGCTACACTGCACTCAACATCAACCACAAAACCAGCAGTTAGAAAATGTGGAAGGCCCAACTGCGGAATCTGTGTCATCTTGAAAGAAGGGATCAGAATTTATACTGGAACAAGGCCACCAGTTCACCATTAGAACAAACTTCACCTGCGCATCAGAAAACTTAATTTACGTCATAACATGCGCAGGCTGCAATAGGCAGTATATAGGCATACAAAAAATAGCTTACGTAACAGGATGGCGGTGCATAAATCACAAATTAGAAACCCTGATTACCGCAAAATACCGGTCAGCGACACATAGATAGATGTGCTGGAAATGTAAATCCGAAATTTACAACTAACCCGCTCTATAAAATTCAGTGACAACGCACCTTCACACAACGCCAAAATAAAGAACTATATTTCATAAAAAATTTAGACCAGTTAAAACACCTGGGCCAGGAATACTAAAACAAAGGATAAGTCCTCCGAAAAGGAGAAGCAAAATTCCACCACGGCCGCTACTTTAAACAGACACTCGCTCTGACGGAAATATGCCTTAGTAAAAAGGAAAAAAATTCTTTCGTGGAAATCTGACCCTGATACATACGATACAGCTAAGGGTCAGACCCGATTCTGATTGGTCAACAAGTTGATGACGTCTAGCTCTGCTAGAATAGACAGGATACAAACGGGGACAGTCATTAGTCAGAAATATGATGACGTCCTTTTCTGCTTGACTAGTCACTAACAAGTACAGACAGGGGGGCAGATCTAATGTAGCTATAAGTCGTGATTGGGCAGAATCTGGATGACGTCCCGTTCTGCTTGACTAACTAAGCGATGTCAAAACAGGAAACAAACAAGAGGCAGTTATTGCAGCGATTGGTGAAAATAATGATGACGTCCCGTTCTGCTTCACTAAAGCCCACCTAACGAAACGATGGTCAAAACGTTGATGACGTCACGCTACACTGGATTGACCAACTAACAGCATTATAAAACCGAGCAATTCACAAAAACTCACTAGAACCACCCAGCGAACATCCACCATGGGTCCTCACAATTGCTTAAGGTAAAAATGAATTCCTCGCTCTTTCGGAAACATCAATCTTCTGTATTGACCGCTGTATTCCACCACTTTGATCTGTTTTTTTGTATTGAATACGTATCGCCACCGTGGGCCACTGCGTCGAACACTTGAACATATACTTCAAACTATATCAACTATACATGAACTATATATCAACTATACATGAACTCTAAGATGTCTGACTCCGTTGTGTATTATAAATGAATTTCTTGTGTTTGACGGCATGAGCTGTCTTTTTTTTATATATAACTCTTTTTGATAAGGTTCATTTCAGGAACTGAAACATGTTATAATGTATATATAAAAATTAAAAATTGTATATACAGCAGCATTTTCGAACTTCATTTTTTACAAATATATATATATATATATATATTATATATATATATATATATATATATATATATATATATGTATGTATGTATGTATGTTGTGTATTGTTAAGAGAAAAAATCTCTATTAAGCAATTCAGTATCATATAGAAACATTTCAAATACGCTATAATAAATATTATTCACTAAATTAAAAAACATTTTTTTGTTGTTGTCGTTTATTATTTTATTATTATTATTATTATTATTATTATTATTATTATTATTATTATTATTATATAATTATTATTATTATTATTATAATATTATTATTAATTATTATTATTATTATTATTATTATTATTACTATCATCATCATTTATTGCCTATGCACAGTTTCTAACGCTGGAGATGTACTACGGTGTCACCTGTTCATTACGGGTGAACTATAGTAACACCCCTAATTTTTCTACAACCGTCCGGAGTATTCGACCAGTTCCAAGCTGTACAGGATTTTTGTATCATCATTTTCGATGATCCCTTTGGGTTTATGTTCGTGCCACTTTTTGCTTTGTCAAATCCATACCTGTTGCAATGTGTCTAATGGAAAATCCTTGTTCTATTGTTATGACGCCTCTTATATTCTTTCTGGGCTAGTAGCGTACATTTCACCATTTTTGTCCACAAATTCTGCACTTATAACTTTCTGAGGTGTTGTTTATTCTGTATTTGATGTAGTTGGTTCTTAATGATTTCTCTTGGGCAGCACAAATTAGAGCCTTCGTTTCCAGTTTTAAATAACTTTTAGTTATCCATAGCCATCTTTTTTCTCTGCCTGTCTTATCTTCAATATCCCTGTGAAATTGTCCATGCGTTCCTTTTTTCTTTTCTTTATTATTATTATTATTATTATTATTATTATTATTATTATTATTATTATTATTATTATTTAATTATTATTTCTATTGCTCATAGGCGGATAAACGTAATGGAGACAAACAAGGAGAGGAAACATGATTAAGTCGGTTACATCGACTCCGGTGTGTAACTGCTATTTATTTAATCGATCCCGATAAGATGAAAGCCAAAGTCCAGCTCAGCGATATTTGAACTCAGAACGTAGCCGCAGACGAAATACCTAATTTCGCCCGGCGTGCTAACGATTCCTCCAGCTCGCCGCTTTTGTTGTTGTTGTTATCAATGCTGAGTTGATTATTATCGTTCTTGCCCTCAAGGTAAGTCATACATTTTCAGCTCCCGAAATTGTTTGATTTTTGTTGTCACATGTTGTTAAACTCTTGTTTTAATTGTTCAATTCGTGTTGTAAGGTAGCTGCCCTCTTACGGTGCTGGTTTTTGTTATAAAATTTCCCACTTTTGGGGATTAAATACACCAATTACATCAAAGGTTTTCTTCGAAATTTTTACCAAAAATAAGGGCAATCGAGTGAGGGAGTGAGAACGGGAATTTGAACAGCCAGCTGAATGAAGACTTCCCCGCCTTCACCACCACTATTGTTCCTACACAGGAAACAGAAGAAAAGAAGGAAGAGGAGAAGAAAGAGGAAAAGAAGCAAGACAGGAAAAATGAAGGGAAAATAGAGATTTCTTCGCTTGCAAACGAAGCTGGTCGAAGCAGCCGCTTGGAAAATATCGAATTAAATAACAAATTGTTAGAGAAGATAATGGGTTTCTTGAAGAAGGAGGAAAGAATTATCACTCTGCACATAACCATTGAAATCAAGCAAGAGACCCAGAAGAGGACTATCACATACGAAGAGATAAGTCTAAAAATCTAAAAAAAGTGGAAAGAGCGACTGATGCACTTATAGAAAAATGTTTTCGCCCCATTTGGGATAAGACGTACGTTAGCAGGAGGAGGCGTTTTGGGATCGTAAAAGTGAGGTTCCAAAATGAACAAGAGGGAAGGAAACATTCAGTCACCTCTCTTCGCAGTGAAGAACAGCTCCTCGTCCCAACGTACAAGAGGAGAAGAGTAGTAAAGATCAAGTTGGCCGACGTCCCACCAGAAATCGATATAGAATATATACCAGCAGGCGTCCTGTACGAACTGGGTATCGATCAAATACCCTCCAGGTATACAAAACTGGGTAGGAGCGGAGATGAGGCCCCTCTGCCAAATTGAAGAGGAGCAGGTAGAAAATATCTCCGACTCTATTATGCTGACGGGAGGGAGGAGGCTGCAATTAGAGATCGAAGTTAGAAAGCCGAAGTGCCACCTCTATGGCCACACGAACCATTTAATGGCTTTCTGCTAACCAGGAAAGCACCAACAAAAATGTGCCAGCTGCAAGCACCTCTACTCCCAGCAGTAGCAGCTACAGCCGGGGCAAACGAACAAGCGAATACAGCAGCGCAGGATGCTGGCCATCCAAGAAGAGCGGGACAAGGAGCTACAGCAAAAGCAAAGAAAGTAAAAAACAGAAAACGAAAATAGGAGGACAGATGAGCTAGCAGATGAGAAGAAGACGGAGCGCCAGACGGTAAATCCCCGGAGTGGACAGTGGTAAAAAGAAGAGTAAGCAGAGAACTAAAGCAGCAGCAACGCAAAAAAAGCGAAAAACGCACAAAAAAGTGACACCACTCCAGACACTCTCACGCACACACAACGTAGCACAACACACAAGAACAGAATCGTCACACTGAAAAATAATACAAACAAAAACAATAACCTAGACAGCTTCACAGTAATAGACAGAAGCAATGCAGATTTCGTGCAGACATAAAGCAATATATTAAACATTGACGCAGACAGCAACATCACACCCACATTCCACATCTCATAATACATAAAATTATTGCTATAAAACAAAACATATAGACTTTTAAAAACAAAGCATCCGAATTCCATCGGAAAATACTGAACAACCATGAAAAAACTATATACAAAGCACTACCGACGGTGGGAATAGCGACGTCTAACACCTATACATAAGTGGTCTTTCTCTCGCTTTATTGAAACTCATGGTTGCGCTCAGAATAGATAGTGTGAATGTGCGGAGACTGTGCTGTCGTCGGAAACAAAATTACTTCCTCGGCAACCTCACGTCTCTACCATTGGAAGTAGTGGCCATCAGTGGAGCGAGAGTCACCGAGGTACGGGTCTCGCTCCCTTCCTCAATGGCTACGTGATATCCTTATCTCCAAGCTGGCCGGAAGCGGGGTGTTGTGGCTGTGTTGTTTTGGCGGGTCTTGGATCTCGCAATACGAGCCATCTTCATAGACCCGGAGAGTAGATGTGTGGTGTTGGATGTGACAAGCAAGGAAGGCTATGCTTTCAGACTAATAGTGGTCTATGTCCCGAGCAGGCACGGTCGGGAAAACTTCCTCAAGTCTCTAGAGACCTTTCTACGGACGTCACGCACCTTAGTGCTATGATCCAGCATAGTTTGTTTTCTTTCTCAATTAATACTATATCCAGTTTCCTATTCTCTATCTCATGGTCGCACTGAATCATAATATCCCATAGGATCTTTACATTTCTATTTTCAACGATGCCTTCAGATTTGTCGTCGTACCAAATTGTTGCTCTGTCAAGTCCATAATTGTTGCAAAGTAGCCAATGGACAAGCCTCGTTATATTGTCGTGGCGTCTCTTATATTCATTGTGGGCTAGTGGAGTACATTGGCTGGTAATATGCCATACCGTTCCGCCGTTTTGTCCACAGATTCTGCAATTATCACTTTCTGATGTGCTGTCTATTCTGTATTTACGTAGTTTGTTTAATTCTTCTTTCTTCTTCTTCTTCTTCTTCTTCTTCTTCTTCTTATTATTATATTATTATTATTTTATTATTATTATTATTATTATATTATATTATTATTATTATTATTGTTTGTTATTCTTATTATTACTATCATTATTATTATTATTACTATTATTATTATTATTGTGAAGGCGCGTGGCTCAGTGGTTAGAGCGTCGAGCTTACGATCGTGAGGTTGTGAGCTCGAATCCCGGACCGGGCTGCGTGTTGTGTTCTTGAGCAAGACACTTTATTTCACGTTGCTCCAGTTCACTCAGCTGTAGAAATGAGTTGCGACGTCACAGGTGCCAAGCTGTATCGGCCCTTGCCTTTCCCTTGGACAACATCGGTGACGTGGAGAGGGGGAGGCCGGTATGCATGGACGACTGCTGGTCTTTCATGAAACAACCTTGCCCAGACTTGTGCCTCAGAGAGTAACTCTCTAGGTGCAAACCCATGGTCAGTGTCTGACCGAAGGGGGTCACTATCTACTGTCACTATTATTATTATTATTATCATTATTATTATTATTATTATTATTATATTATTATTATTATTATATTATTATTATTTCTCTTTATCACAGGTTTTGTTGGAGCTCTTAGAGTCTTACATGCATAGCGGTCTTGCTACCTGCAGCCTACGGTGCCATGCTATCCTTTCTTTTCAGCTTCCTAAAACATTTCTGATTATTCTTGCCGTGCCAAGGAGGCAAAACTTTTGTTACAGTTCTACTGGGCACTCTATTCCAATTTCCTTTATATCTGTTTGATGCCTTCTGACACTGTTCCTAAGGACCCAACAATAATTAGCAATATTTTCAACTTCTTCATTTTCCATAGCCGTGTTATTTCGTAGTTAAGAGTGTTGTATTTATCTTTCTTAGGCGGCGATGTGATATAATTATTAGCACACTAGGCGAAATGTTTAGCGGTATTTCTCCCGTCGTTACGTTCCGATTTCAAATTCTACCGAGGTCGAATTTGCCTTTCATTCTTTCGGGGTCGAAAAATTAAGTACCAGTGAAACACTTGGGTCGATGAAAACGACTTGCCCCTCCCGTAAAATTTCAGGCTTTGTGTCTATAGTAGAAAGGATTATTCTTATTCTTATTCTATGTTTGACTTTTGCTTTATATTTGTACAAGTTGACTCCAAGTCTCACCCAGAGACCTCAAGAGACAACAGGTTGGAAGTTCATGTGGTTATGCTGAGTGTGCCATATATTTTTTTTGGGGGGGGGGGAGTTTGGTGTTGTACTAGTGAATGTCTAAAAAAAAGCATATGAAAATTATGTTTGTTTTAAACCTTGAGATTACATAGAAAGTATTTTGCGTAGGATATGAGCAGTTCCCATGAGCACTATCTTTTGAATTTCTGCCATTTTTGGGTTTCCTGGTATCTGCGTTAGGTAACAATCAGCCCCTTTTGCTATCATTCTCAGGGCACCTATGACAACAGGTATTGTTTTAGTCTTCAGCTTCCACATTTTGCTGATTTCCATTTCAAGATCTTTATATTTGCTCAGTTTTTGGTAGGTCTTGACAAATACGTTTATATCGATTGGACAGTCATATCAATGAGGAGGCATGGTCTTTGTCTGAAGTCTTTCAATATGATGTTCGGCCTATTTGCATCTATCTTTCTGCCAGTTTGAATGGTGAAGTTTCAGAGGAGTGAGATGTGGTCATTTTCAAGCACTGGAGGTGGTTTGTGTTCCCACCAGTTTTTTTTTTAATGGGGCAAATCCATGTTTTTGCAAATTACCCAGTGAATATATCGTGTAGCTCTATCATGCCAGTTGAGATACTCTGTAGGCGCTAGAAGACTGTACTTGGAGACAACATGATCAATGGTTTCATTTTGTTGTTGACATACACGACATGTTGGGCTACTGCCGTTCTTTAATATGTTGGCCTGGTAGTTTCTTGTTGGTAGGCATTGATCTTGAGCTGCTATGATAAACCCTTCCGTTTCAGATTTAAAGCCAGAGGCCATTAGCTATTGATGGGTCAGGGCTTTGTCAACATCTGCATTATTCGCTCTCTTTGGGTATTTGCAGTAGAGAGGTTTTTCTTGCCATTTATCATTCAAAATACCTAAGGCCGCAGTTTTAGCAATAGTTTTTATGTGCTTAGCTTTTTCCGTGCTTGTTTCTTGTATGTCTAATTCCGAAATTTGTTGTATTCAGAATTCACTTAGATATTCCATTGCCTGTTTTGTTACTGAGTATGATGCTTTCTTGTTTTCATGTTCTGAGACAAGTTTTAACATCCAGTCCTCAGGCCAATTGTATCAATCTTCATTGTTATTGCCAGTTGTAAAAGACCACGGCCTCCCTCTCTTCTTGGCAGATAAATTCGTTCTGTATCTGCCTTAGGGTGGTGCATTCTATACATTGTCAACAGTTTTCGTATTTTTCTGTCACGATTACATATTTCAGTAATTGACCAGTTAACGATATTGAAACTGTAAGTCACGACTGGTATGGCTAAAGCATTGATCGCTTCGATCCTGTTTCTCGCATTCAGCTCTGTCTTGAGTATTGCTCTTACTCTGCGATAACATTCTCTCCTGATCCTTTCCTTGATCACTGAATGCCTTATTCCGTCCCCTTCAATTACCCCTAGGTACTTGTAGCTCTCCGTTGGGTCTAATTCTTTTATGACATTTTGCTGGTCAAGGTTAACGTTAGATGTTTCTGTCATTTTTCCTTTGATAAAGGTAGCTTTTGCACATTTATCGAGGCCAAATTGCATTCTGATATCATTATTATTATTATTATTATTATTATTATTATTATTATTATTATTATTATTATTATTATTATTATTATTATTATTAGCATTTGATGAAAACGCTGAGCTTATTTTGCTGGATAAGAAAGTAAGTGTCATGTGTCCACAGCCAGCAGACTAAGACACTTGCTTACTGATCATGCTTTGAGAACCCGGTGGAGAACTCTTGCAGTTCCAAGCAATGATGATTTTTGTAGATATTCCGTCTTTACATTTGTGTCTTCCCTGTTGAGTGATGCTGGTAGTTGAGTGCTGATACTTTCAAGCGTGCCAATTACTATTGGTATCACATCCGCTCTCCTCATTGCCCACATCCTGCATATTTTCTATTTCGATACGCCATAGTTGTTCACTTTTTCTTCTTCTTACTCTTCGATTATGATTATCATCATCACCATCATCATCATCATCATCATCATCATCATCATCATCATCATCATTATCATCACCATCATCACCATCACCATCACCATCACCATCATCATCATCAACGTCATCATCATTATTGCTGCGACTGGTGTTGATTTCTTATTGTTTTTGTTATCTGCGATAATATACTCAAAGTCAAATTAAGCTGATAGGTTGTGTTCACATTTCCTTTCGTTGACATTTCTGAAGATCGAGTATATACGTAGTAATTCACTTATTAAGTTGGATACCCCTTTGGCTCTTATAAAACTCATGAGAGACACAATTGCCATAAAACCCATGAGAGATACATCGTCAGGATAGGACTGCGAATGCGGCACAAAAATAAGAGTACAACATTTTACGTAGATTGACTACTGCGGATCTTCTACGTCAACAAAAGGCCTCTTTCCACGACGATGTTTTCCCGCAGTATCTATTGGCTATGATAACTCTTTACTGTAACTACAAGTACAAATAATGTTATCATATATTAGCGATAAATATTTACTGCGCCTATTTATTTGCAAATAATCGCCTATAATAATCAGTAGCTTGCATGGAGAAAGCATTTAAAAGACACATCATCTAATTTCCTTCTCCTGAGATGTATGAGTGTAATAAATCAGTCGTAAATGACATCACTGAATTAATACGCAGTTACATTACGTTCACCATTTTTCCTTGTCTCTCTCATATCGCTTTTCTTCCCCCTCTCTCACTTTCTCTCACTCTCTCTCTCTCTCTCTACTTCTACACACATATATATACACATATACAAACACATAATGAACAGACACACACAGCAAATGTCTCCAGTGCAATTTGTGGCAAGTCAAAAGATCAATGCAATTTAGAACATAGACTAATGTATTTCATTTATAAAGAAGACACTTGGATGCTTAAACATACCGCAGTGTCTGTCTGCCGTTGTATACACACATACATGAATGTTTGTGTGTGTGTACATCTGTATGTACATTCATGTATACACACACACACACACACACACATATATATATATATATATATATATATATATATATATATGCGAGTATGCGTTTCATTCAAGATCGGTGTCTCCGTGTGTGTGATTACATGTATGGTGTTAATATGCCTTAATGCGTGTGTCTGCGTTTGAATATTTATAGCTGTAGCTATGCGTATCTCTCTGTGTGCATACGTGTATAATTATGTGAATATGTGAGTCATAGTATTTATGTATGTATTTATTTTGTTAATGAAATTTACGAAAATTTTACTGTTTTTTTCCCTTCTTCCAGTAATACCATTAAAAAATCATATATATATATATAAATATGCGTGTGTATGTACATATGCATATATATATATATATATATATATATATATATATATATATATACCATGTTATATACGTATGTATGTATGTATGTATGTATGTAGGTATTTTCGTGTATGTGGATATATTTATGTACGTATGTATGTGTGATTGTATAATACTTAGAAAAAACAATTCTTAAAACTGTTTTAGAAGTCGACGATTCGTTCTCTCCTGGCCACAAAAGGAAGTTTAAAGCAAGAAAAATAATAGAAATAAAGTTTATTTTTTTCAAATTTGTTAGTTGTAGTCTTGTATTTGTTCTTTATTTTATTTTATTTTATTTTCATTTGTGTATCAACTTATTTATTTTCATTTGTTTATCAACTTATTTATTTTCTATTTGTTTATTTATTTGTCTAGAATTTTCAGTGACGAGATAATTTTCCGTTGTTTGTCGTAAGACGAAAGGGAGTAAAAAATACCCCACCGCATTGCTCATGATCGTGTTTATTGTTGAATATTTTTTACTATTTATCTAACGTAGACAACGTTCTAGAGTGAGATTCTGTTTTTAATCAAGCATATGTGCAAGCACACACACAAACACAACACACACACACACACACACACACATACACAAATATAAACACACATACACACACATATGCATAAGTTTGTAAAACTATAAGTATTGCATTTGTTATGGAGACCAGGTCAGTTTTGATGGTGCTGACCTATAGCATGTAATAAGTCAGCTGAACAACAAAGCACGACCCACTTATCTCGTTTTCTAATTAAACCATGCCATCACCTAATTAAAGACCGTACAGTACACAATAGATGCACTCATGAATTGTAACTGATACAGTGTTACAGTTGGTATACGACGTACCCTTCCTGCCTTCATCGTTATTTCCGTAAGGCCTGAATAATCATAATTTCAGCCATAGCTAAAAGAGATCTTCTCGTTCAGAACATGATATATGCTCTTCCCCACTTGCAGTAGTTACAATCACAATACTGCGTCTTCTGTCTAGTGAAGAAAGATTGCAGTTATTTTTGCATGTATCTATATGTATTCCTTATATTTTCCCTGGTTACGTGAAAACGATAGCTTAGGGATTGCTATTGCATTAATATACTGAACTGGTGTGTTGCGTGCATAGTTATGAATTCGGAAATACATTTTCCCAAACTGAATTTCAGGATTGTAGTGGCTTAAGCTACAAACTTTGCCTATCGCTTGTTTAAACTTCATTTGAATTTTGACTTAATTTCTCTATTTTCTCGTGTGGTCGCGGTCCATGTATAATCAGGGGTGATATATATAGTGCACTGGTCTGTGTACTTCATAGTTTATTATGCCTTTGATGATTGTACATAATTACTGCTGTTTATATTTATATCTATAAACGA
>NC_043008.1:65603113-65613113 GCF_006345805.1 Octopus sinensis
ACCGTAAACTCTATAACCACTAAAGACACCGTTTCGACGAAGAAATACGTGGGCCTGACAGAGGGTAATTTCAAGGCCAGGTTCAATAACCACACTTTGAGCTTTAGGCACTGGAACAAAGAAAAGCAACACAATTATCCAATCATATTTGGTCTTTAAGAGATAAAGGTGTCGATTATAACATACAATGGAAGATTTTGGCCAGATGTAAGCCCTATACTAACGGCAGCGGAAGGTGCGGTTTATGCGACATGGAGAGATGGCTTATCTGGAAAAGCAGCTTAGACCCTACCACATGTCTAAATACAAGGACAGAGCTTTTCGGATCATGCCCACATGTGACTAAATTTCTGTTACGTTTTTGGTCCCCTAAAGAAAACGGATAGAACATGCTTCTGTGTTATGTCCCAAGAAGATTTTATATATTTTTATATATTTTTATATATTTTTATGTATTTTTATATAATTTTTATGACGAAAAATGCGAGCGATGTATAAGTTACGCAGGCAAAGCAGAGTTATAACAGAGTAATTTCCCTTCATTTTTAACGGTATTTTTTCATAACGTTTCAAATAGCCAGATAACCGAAGAGATGGTGTTGTGGATTTCCACTTCGGCATCTGAAACTCAGAGTTTATCTTGACTACCGAGTAATGTAACATATTGTATAGATATATATATATTTATATATACAACGCACACAAGCGCATACACACACATAGTAGAAACCCCTGTGGAGAAACGAAACCATATTGGTTAAATTTCGAAATCATGTGATAGAGTTCTATCAAACTACTTTATTCTCTCAGTTTTATCTCGCTGGAGAAAGATGTGGCTTGCCACTCGCAATCCCTGAATATCTCATGAGATTGGTGATTTTGTGCGGCAATTCGAATTATATTTCTTAGCACCTATTTCTACCAATTTCAGCTGCTATTTGTCACCCTTATTTATGTATTTTACATTTTTATTCTTAATTACTGTAGCTACCTATATTATAATGTATCTGTTATGTCATGATATATTAATTTACCATTATAATATCCTATCATATATATATATATATATATATATATATATATTCATATATACACGTAACTTATTGGAATGGAATTTTTACTCCTGAAATCTTCAGATTCCAATAAGTTGTCTTAATGTCGCAGATATGTGAAACTTGATCCGCAAGAGATGCATTCACTTTCAAAATGATGATGATGATGATGATGATGATGATGATGAGGAGGAGGAGGAGGAGGAGGAGGGTGTAGTGGGGGAGAATAATCATTTCTATTAGAGGATTAAGGCCTGAAATTTGCGGGAAGTTACTTACTGGTCGATTACATCGACCCCAGGTGTTTCACTGGTACTTTACTTATCGACCCCGAAAGGATGAAAGGCAAAGTTGACCTCGGTGGGATCTGAACTCAGAACGTAGCAGTAGAAGCTGTACCGCGAAGCAGTTTGCCCGACGGGCTAACGATTCTGCCAACAAACCGCTTTAATAAAATAATAATAATAATAATAATAATAATAATAATTTGAGTACCTCAATGAATATCAGTTGCAGTGGTCAGATTAGTGCGTCCATCCTGAAATGAACTAAGGAGGAAATATCAACACTGGATAGAAGGACGAGAAAGTTGATGTCGCTGCATGGGGCGCTACATCCTAAAGCAAACGTAAACAAACAGTATATGAAAAGAAAGAAAGGTGGCAAAGGGTTAATTAGTATAGACCATTGTATAAGGACTGAAAGGATAACTCTTGTCGAGTATTTGATGAATAGTGATGAAGACCTGCGACAATATGCTCCGAAAGGTATGCGTGTAAATGCAGATGAAATGATGGGCAAGAAAGAGTTTAACCAAAGAGCTGGGAGAGGAGAAAAGAAGACATTCTCGAAATGAGAATGCATGGACAGTTTGAAAGGAATATACAGGACGTTAAAGATAAAGCAACATCGTGGGTATGGCTTGAGCTAGGGGCTTTGAAGCGTACCACCGAAAGCTTGATCATTGCTGCATACGACCAAGCTTCGCTACCAAGTCAGTGAAGTATAAGATCTATAAAACTTCTGACACCCAGAAATGCAGACTCTGTGGAATGAGTGTAGAAAATGTGTCCCACTTGGTAATTGGATGCGAGATCTTTGCAGAAAAAGAATACAAGCGCCATCACGATTAAGTGTGTGTGTATCTTCATTGGCTCTTATGCCGCAAATACGAATATGAAGTAGTGAAAACTGGTATGAGCATGTACCAAGTAAAGTTATGCAGGAGGATGGAAAAGTAACGATACTCTGGGACTATGATTTTCAGATGCATCGTGTAATCGAACACCGTCGGCCGGGTATTGTCATATTGAATAAGAGAGACAAATACTGTCAGATCATTGATGTAGCCATACCAAATGACATGAATGTTATAAGTAAAGAGGTTGAAATATCACCAAGTATTCCGAATTGAAAGTGGAAATGGCTGAAAAACAGAGGGACCTAATGATACGACTCATAGAAATAATAATGACATGATCAGAGACCGAACCGGTAAATTTGACATACTTCCACAGTGACACTGTGAAAAGAGCGCCCCAAAAGTATGTTCAGCAACGAAGCAGGCCAAGAAGCGACGGTGGGAAGGCTGTGGTAGATAAAGAAAGAGATGTATGCATTCACCACCTCTGCCCAGCATTTGAGGAACAACTTCCTTTCTGTCAGTTTCTGGGCGAGACTGGCAATCCTGCTCTTTACCTTGCCCCAGTTCTTGTCCACTTGGCTATCTGGATGAAAACTGACCCCGAACAATTTAACCGATCCTTCAGTCCAATGACCTGTAATTCTGTTGTATGGCATACTCCTGTCTCTCAAGTTGCCGAGCTGTGGGCTCACCTCCCTCTCCTGGTTAATCTTTGTTCCTGACTCCGCTTCACACTCTCTTCAAAACAGTGTCAGTCAGCTCGATTTCTGAGATGCGTGACACTATTACAGTGATGTCGCCCGCATAAGCCGACACGATCCTTCTGCATCGTAGTTCGTGCGGGATGCCTATCGAAACATACGCTTCGGTAGCAATGTGTCCTGAGCCTGCACCTGTAGAGGTGTCGAGAGTGGGCATCATTGAACCGAAAGTTCGATGCTAAACGTTTCCGATAAGTGGCCAGCCATTCACTTTGACCACCGTAGAGATGTCGCTGTACATTGCAGCGATCCAGCTTCTGGAAAAGGGGACCGAAACCGGCGGACGCGAGGATATTCTTCAAGTATTGGTGGTTGACCCTATCAAAAGCTTTTGGTTGCTCAAAATTTATCAGAGTCCCACCATGCCAGCTTCCCTGCCAACATTATCTATGATGTAACGTACCAGATGGAGGTTACTGAGAATAGATCTCTTAAAGATAATGCATGTCTGTGCGTCACTGACCAGTTTATACAGAATAAGGGCCAACTTCATGGCTAACACTTTGGTCAAAATCTTGTAATCTGCCAAAGGCAGAGTTACAGGCCTAAAATTATTTATTTCATCCCCTCTATTCGAATCCTTTCGTATCTACACCATTACACCACAGCTCACAGCACTGGGAGTTCACCGCTTCAGTTGCAAGTTGTAGGAGAATCTTGCAAGAGATATTCAAACATGCTTGGCATATGAAGATAAAAATCGAAGGGCAGGCCATCCAGCGCGGCGATCTCTGTACAACTATTCATCGCATCCAGCATATCTTCAGCTGTTATCGACATTACGCAGAACTTCACATCCCTACCGGAATGCGTGGCATGCTGTCGATGTAAGATTTGAATTCAGGATATCCTGTTGCTTATTTTGATTTTAATCTCCTTATTGTGAAACTGTATGGGTAATACCGTACTAAATTCTGGAGCCGCAACTTAAGTACCTAATTTATCTGAATCTAAATTTTTGTATACATATATATGTACATATACATATATACATATATGTGTGACCTTGTGAGAGACAGCGAGAGCAGGAGGGTGTGAGTATACATTTGTTTGTTATAATTAGGTGTTTTATCCTTGTCATGCTAGATATATTTTGATAACGTGAACTTGTACTCTATTGTCGTATCCAATTACAACATGAATGCTATTTGGTGTGGCTATATAATAGATATATATATATTTTATGCATGCTATGTTGCATCTCCTTTTCGAAGATCTCTCTAACACGAAGTATCTTGCGTTACGTGGTCAGAATGTTTATGAACTTCCTTCTTCTTACGTGGTTATCAAAAGTGTTGTTAAATCTTTACGCCCGTCAATATATTTCTAAGCAGCTAACATTATGTTATAATATTTTAAATTGTGTCATGTTTACAAGTTTTATAATGTTTTTCTTTGAGAAGATTAGAATTTTTTCATGTAAATATACGTGAACCTATAATGAAGGAAGATATATAATCAGAGTACTGAGTACTTTAGTCATTATTGTCTTTGCCATTGATATGATATACAATTTTACAAGCCTTTATATTGCAATAACAACACTTTATTTTTCTGATGTGTTTGTAATTTATTAATGAATATATTTAAACCAAATTTAAGGTATTACGTAGGCTATAAAGAAATTTAATTCCAAGTCCCCCAGCATCGAAGTTCGCCTAGAGACTCTTACATTTGCACGTGATGTTTATATGTTGTTTGTTCCTTCTCGAGCCACGACTGGCTCATAGGGCCGGTTTCTCGGTTTCCTTGGCGTATAGGTTCCCCGCCTGAATGGGACGCCGGACCGTCGCAGGTGAGCTGCAAGATGCAGGAAGAAAGAGTGAGAGAAAATTGTGGCGAAAGAGTCAGCAGAAGTTCGCCATTACCTTCTGCCAGAGCCGCGTGGAGTTTAGGTGTCTCACTCATAAGCACACACATCGCCCTGTCTGAAATTCGAACCCGCGACCCCTCGACCGCAAGCCCGCTGCTCTAAGCAGTAGGCCATGTGCCTCCGATGTTTATATGTACTGTCATGTATTTTACATCGCGGAAGTCTATGTAAATATACACGAGCATGAACTGTACAAAGAGAGAGAGAGAAACTACGAAGCATCTATAATGGAACCTCATATTTGTAAAGTGAAGACGATTCACTAATGACAATGTATCCTTAAGTTCAAATCTAAATTTATAAGACTAGATCATTGTTATAACACGGAACGAGATAATATACACACTTTTAACCTTAACTTCAATATCGCGAACTGACAAATAAGTTTTCATACTAGTTCAGTGGTTTATGATAAGAGCGTTCAACTATGAAAACAGTTATTCAAACAATACATGGGAATATTAAATTCTATAGTGACACAGCAAGCATAGAGTGCATTAAAACAAGATGAAAAGCGTGTATAATTCCCTGTCTATCTAGCAATCTAGTTATCTATTTATCTATCTATCTATCTCTATACCCCCCCACACACAAACACACATACACACACACACACATACACACATATAGAGAGCGATGAGAAAGCGTAAGAAGGTTGATAAATATACGTTACATGCATATATATATATATATATATGTGTGTGTGTGTGTGTATGTGTGTGTGTGTGTGTGGTGTGTGTGTGTGTGTGTGTATGTGTGGTGTGTCGGCAGCTAGTTAGTTGAAAGATCACCTTTGCAAGAAAGATCATAGAGTAGCCTCCCTTCTCTAAGTTTCTCGAAGCATCTGTGTCATGAGACGTGATTCTTAATTATTCAAGAATCTTAGCGCTTCTCTTGGAAGTTTCTAGAATGTCTAGCGTTCAATTAATATAAAAGCAGCGTGCTAACCCAGCTTAGAGCCATTCACGTCATTCCTATGTCCGTCTATTTTCTCACCCATGCAGAAGCTACCACGTTGCCTCCTGTATTTCAGCTTGCAGTGGGGAAACCAGACCTATGGCCTTGGCGTCTGCATTCATATATATTAAGATGACTGCATTTCTTTAAAGAAAAAGTATTTATAGGTTAAGATTTACTGTTAATTTTTAATATATATACAAGTGTCTTCTACTATAGCCTCAGGCCGACCAAATATTTGTGAGTGGATTTGATAAACGAAAAACGAAAGAGACCCTTTGTGTGTCTGTGAGGTGGAGGGTATTCGTGCGTGTATCTTTGTGTCTGTATTTCTACCCTCTCCACTGCTTGACAACCCGTGTTGGTGTGTCTATATCTCTGTAACTTAGCAGCTCGGCAAAATGATACGATGGAATAAGTGCCAGGCTTTAAAAAATTACTAGAGTCAATTTATTCAATTACAAATTCTTCAGAGCGCTGCCCCAGCATAGCTGCAGTCTAATGACTGAGGCAAGTAAAAAATAAAATAAATAAATAAATATATAGGCGCAGGAGTGGCTGTGTGGTAAGTAGCTTATTTACGAACCACATGGTTCCGGGTTCAGTCCCACTGCGTGGCACCTTAGGCAAGTGTCTCCTACTATAGCCTCGGGACTACCAAAGCTTTGTGAGTGGATTTGGTAGACGGAAACTGAAAGAAGCCCGTCGTATATATGTATATTTATATATATGTATGTGTGTTTGTGTGTCTGTGTTTGTCCTCCTAGCATTGCTTGACAACCGATACTGGTTTGTTTATGTCCCCGTCACTTAGCGGTTCGGCTAAACAGACCGATAGAATAAGTACTGGGCTTACAAAGAATAAGTGCCGGGTCGAGTTGCTCGATTAATGGCGGTGCTCCAGCATGGCCGCAGTTAAATGACTGAAAGAAGTAAAAGAGTAAAAGAGTATCATTTATACACGTGTTTATGTGTGCGCATGTGCATGCATGTATATGAAGGCAGCGTATTGGCAGATTCTAGAAGACTCGTTGGATTGAATGCCGTATTTTTACAGACTCGTTGCTTTTTCAGTTTAAATCCGACCGAATTCAAATTCTCCTTTATATCTTTCAAGGTCAATAAAAAGTTCTGAGGGGTGGTTGTGTTAAGTAGCTTTCTTACGAACCACGTGGTTCCAGGTTCAGTCCCACTGCGTGGCAACTTGGGCAAGTGTCTTCTACTAGAGCCTCGAGGCGACCAAAAACTTGATAGAAGCCCGACCGGAAACTGATAGAAGCCCGTCGTATATACGTATATATATATATATTTATATATATATATATATATATATATGTGTGTGTGTGTATGTATGTATGTATGTATGTGTATATGTTTGTGTGTCTGTGTTTGTCACACCAACATCGTTTGACAACCGATGTTGGTGTGTTTACGTCCCCGTAACTTAGCTGTTCGGCAAAAGAATCGATAGAATAAGTACTAGGCTTACAAAGAATAAATCCTGGGGTCGATTTACTCGAAATAGGCGGTGCTCCAGCATGGCCACAGTCAAATGACTGAAACCGGTAAAAGAGTAAAATAATAAAAAAGTAAGAGGAGTTTATCTAGCGGAATTGGAAGAGAACTGGAGACGTTACTTTCCAGTAACAGTTCCAGATCCTTGCATATTTGACACCAAAATCTACCAACCCACTGTCAACAACGCTTCCTCGAAATATATTTTGGTGACGTGGAAAAATGAGACTTGCATCCGTGAACACTTGACAGCATTCCTCGAATATATCTAACCCAAACCAGAAAAATAAATGTGCAGAAGCATTGCCTGCAATGACCGACAGAAGTCATTACATGGATATTGCATTGCCGAATGATTAAGAAGCTTCCTTCGTAATTACGGGCTACTAATTTTTTCCGTATTCGGAGCAACTTGGAGAAGTCCCTTTTACAAAATCCACAGGTCAAGTTAAGCCTTGTCAGTAGAATAAAGTAGAAATTGTTTGGAAGCCGATTAGGTAGATTGTAAAGGTAAATCAAAGCTATGGTAAATCAAAGCTATAATGTCATTCTAAAAGTAAACAATTTCAACATAATGCATGGTTAATTAAAACCAGTGTTAATAACTAAGCGTAACAATTTACAGAATAATCTGAATGGTAAAGTGCTAAAACGTCTCCCATCTCATAGGTTTGTGACACTAATTTTGCCTGAAAATTACGCTAAGAATAATCGTGTTTGTGGAATATTCGGCCACTTAATTTTTGATTCAATGAGAATGTATTTCAGCTGCTCGAATAACTGAAAAATCTCCGTTAAAACCGAGAAATTGATTATTTATGTATGGTACACATGAATCTACATAACATAACGTTCATATGATACTACTGAATGTTCAATAGATGTGTGAACGTGATCCATTAATGTACATCAAGATAAAGAGTGTGAAGTGCTTGCAATAAAACTAGGGAGTTTCCACTAACATTATAAGTAGTTTTGTAGCGTCAAACTTACATTATCTTAACATATTTGTAATGAAATAATGCCCCAGAGAAATAAATAAAATGGATCTAATTCATAGATTAGAAGAAAATAGTATTACAGTACAACAGAGAAAAAAATATCCAATAATTTTAGTGAACAAGGAAAATGTGCAATAGCACATCCAAACATATGTGCACGCTCTCATGCACTCACTTGCACACACATAATATAATATATGTATATATATCGTATATATATATATATATATTATATATATATATATATATTATATATACGATATATATAAATATATATATATATATATATATATATTTCTGTACATGCTTACAAGCAGACATATATATATATATATATATATATATACGATATATATAAATATATATATATATATATATATATATATATATATATTTATATAAATATACATATACATATGTATGTGCGTGTGTGTGTGGATATATAGCCACGTGTGTATACATACACGGTGGAGGGGATGCGCGCTCACATTTGCTATTCACTTTGTCGTGTGAAACTCACTTGATTATTACCACGCTCCCAAGGTGCATGCTGTGTATAGTATACCAAGAAACCTTTTGTACATCATGTGATATATAGATACAAATTATATGGTAGAATTCTCTTTATACTGAAAGAGCTTTATATTACCCGTACGCCTGTAAAACTTGTACTACTCGACTAAATACTTAGCAAATTTATTGAATGAGTCCTTCGTCTGGAGACTATTCTATAATATTGAAGACTTCATTAAACCTATGAGATGAGAGACGTTTTAGCACTTTAGCATTCAGATTATTCTGTAAAATGTTACGCTTAGTTATTAACATTGGTTTTAATTAAACATGCATTATGTTGAAATTGTTTAATTTTATAATGATTGTAGAGTAGATATCAGAGAGGGGATCTGGTTGTTTAAAACGTAAACCAGGTAAAATCCTGGAGCCAGATATGGCCGGTTTAAAAACTAAAAGGTTGATTGTAATCTACGAAAGTATAGTTTAATTAAAGTTTTGCAGAATATTTCGATATTAAATTATGGCGATCCGCACCAAACATCAAATAACTTGAAAATATATTAAAATTACTACTACTATTGGTAGTAGCCGTGGTAGTAGTAGTAGTGGTGGTGGTGATGATGGTGGAATTATTATTATTATTATTATTATTATTATATTAGTAGTAGTAGTAGTAGTAGTAGTAGTAGTAGTAGTAGTAGTAGTAATCGGGGTTTTTTTGGTGGAGTGGTTCATTGCTACAGAAGTACTTTTAAATACCACGAAGTACTTTGGTGGTGGGGTCACTTATTCCAAACAACGACCAACAAGCGCTGATTCCCTAAAACCAGTGATAGTGCCTTTCTTTCGTCACTCGATATGCTAAGAATAGCAGCCATATCTCTACCAAATCACAGCCATCTACCGCTGAAATAAAGAATACACTACACAATGTAGTTATAGCCCTGTATATAGAGATGAAAGGGAAACAGCGAGGATGCATTTGTTCATAGGTCGTCCAAATTCGGATTTCCGTAAATCTAAGGAACAATAACAACATTAAAAGCAATATAGTTTTGCAACGCGTATTTTTTTAACGTCGTTACTGTTTTTCTTGCACCATTTTTGTGAAGGAATATTTCTTGTTTTTAAGTAAAGTGAAATAGGGAAGCACTTCAAAAGCAAATAGAAGACTTCAGTTT
>NC_043008.1:65618113-65643113 GCF_006345805.1 Octopus sinensis
TTGTATATTATTAAATATCTTCTGCTTGGCTGGATTTGATGTGTGATATGTATTGCTCCCTCATGGCAAATGTTTATTTCTGTGCTAATGTTCATATTTGATGCATGATAAACTGTTACTTGTAAATGGCTAATATTCCGTTGGTATTGATGAAGGATTTGTGGCGTTCAACTGTTGGGAAGTATTGTTATCTGAGGGTTGATAAGTGATGTGTAATGTGCCACGAAGTCAAAAACTATTAAATCGTACTGTAACAGAAGGTTAAATGAGGAGTGATTTTTTTAGTTATTTTAGCCGGTCGAGAGACCAAGTAGTAGCTCCCTACTTCATTAGAGATGACTGCATTAATCTATGAACGAGAAGTTAGCCTCTGAATTGGGAACTAAATTCTCTGGAAACGCACACTATATTCTTTAAAACACTATGACCTTATAATAAACATTTTCATCCCAATAATGGTGATATATCATATTAGCTTAGGGCCCACATTTTTATGTGAATATTAGATCGTGTATAATTGATGAACTATTATTTATGGGGGTAACAGTTGCAGTGTTAAATTTTCTAGTGTACGTAAACATAAAAAGACAATGTTTATATGCTTATTAAAAATTTGTTTTAGCCATAGCGTTTTATGTATTTAGCTGAAAGAAAAGGAAGCGTGTCTATAACATTTACAGTTCCTTCCGGAGTGTTAAGGTCAGGTCAAAGGAGCTTTAATATATTCCAGTCGACGTCAGCAGTTAAAATGTACATCGGAAGGAAATTAGCAAAAGATGAATGCCTTGGGTGGAAGACCTTCAGCTTGCAGCTTTCTGAGGAAGATGCAGTAAAAAAGGATTATTGTCTCAGATGGGGGTTTGTGTGCTCATGTGTAAAAACAAGAATCATTTTGCATTATTGTTAAATGATGCAAAAGGAATTATTGTTAATCAAGTGGTAAATTACTGAATGTTTGTGAAGATACATTTTTTTCTACCGTTTTCTAATGTGTTTAAGTCTAAAGTCTGCCGGAGTTAAGATAGAGTAATGGCAGTGGTAATGGCGTTTATTGAGGCTGAAAAAAGTGTTCGGAATTGTCCTTTTTTGATAGAATTTTCGTTAATGAGCGGTTAGTTTAGAAAAAAAAAATCATTAATTTGGACTTGATAGAAAAATATCACGTGGTATTATTTAATTTTCACTAGAAGGGAAGACAGCATTGATTAATCAACAATTGTGTGATATTTAATGTAATTTTAAGGCGGCGAACTGGAAGAATCCTTAGCATACCGGACAAAATGCTTAGAGGCATGTCATCCGACTTTGCGTAGATTCAGCTCTGGTCGACTTCGCCTTTCATCCATTCTGGGTCGCGGAAATAGGTACCAGTTGAGCATTGTGGTCGATCTAATCGACTAGCCCGTCACGCAGTATTGCAGGCCTTGTACTTATATTAGAAATAATATTTCATGTATATTATCTGTCATGAGTATACGTATTCATGCAGGCCATGTGGTATAGGCATATATGTTGATAGATTGATAGATAGATAAATGGTTAGATAGATAGATAGATAGATAGATAGATAGATAGATAGATAGATAGATAGATAGATAGATAAATGGTTAGATATGTTTCTTTATTAGCCACACAGGGCTGCATACAGACGGGACAAATTACAAGGTAGAGCTTTTCTTTTTGGGGATAAAAAGGGGTTTTTGGTTTTCGATCAAAAGGGATCGTAAAAGGAAAGAAAGGGGAAAGTACAAAAAAGGGGGGGAATAAAAGGAAAAAGAAAAAAATCGATCAATAGGGATCGTTATCACAGAAATGTCAATATAAAGTGTAAAGGGGAGGACAGGTGAGGTTTATCTGTGGAAAGAAAAGCCTACGGAAAAGACCACGGTAACCTCGGTCAATGAAGTCATATGTTATATATTTATTTTACAAATAAGCAACTCTCTGTATTAATTTTTCCGATTTATAGGATCATAGTCAAGGTGGCTTCGTCATTCATACGTACCATCCTTGCTACATTCACCCATCTTCTTTTAAAACATTCACTAGACAAAACTTCCCTCTCTACTCTCACTTTCCTCTGTTGATGAGAGATTGACCAGAGAGGAATGTGTTTGTCTCTAATCCTTTCAGGCGCGTCCACCAGATACATTCTTTCGCCATTGCCACAAGTTTGATAAAAATAGCTCTTCCTTCCCGTTTGGAGGAAGGAGGCGTGACGATATTGACGATAGACTCGGCTGATAAACCGACACGTCCCACACGTGACAACAGTCGTTCGACATAAGCCCACAGGTCGGAGATTGTTGGACACTGCACGATTGCGTGCAGAACGAGATAGATAGATAGATAGATAGATAGATAGATAGATAGATAGATAGATAGATATAGATAGATATAGATAGATAGATATATAGATAGATAGATAGATAGATAGATAGATAGATAGATAGATAGATAGATAGATAGATAGATAGATAGATATGCACCCGCAAAAAAACAACCACGCGCTTATCTTCCATACACTTCGAAATGATGACTGATACACATTCACTGCAAATTCGCAAACGGCAGATATGCTACGAAAATCCTAAACCGTTATATATACATCGTTTTAAGCACCACTACGTAATATTCATAATAGATATAAAGAAAGTAAATGTAAGAGTGTATTCTTAAACGTCTACAATTCCTTTTCTATAATGAAAGTGTTAAAGTTCAACACACACGATCTTTGTTCTAATCATTTGTAAATCAAGTGCAAACTAAGAAGTCACAGTTTTAAGAGTTTGCTGGACTAGTTTAAAAAAGAAACAAACTGAAAAGCAATCTTTGTATTAATTTCTTCCGGAAGACTAAAAATTTGTTTTCATGCATGTTATAGTGTGATCTTATCGCATTTGATTAGTTCGAAGGGAAAATAATCTTCAAAGCTTGAAGAAACCGGAGACAACGCGACCAGAAAACAAATTACTATTATCCTTCAGTAATCCCAAGTTAACTCTATAGGTGTGATTCACATCTGAATTTTCAATGCAGCCATTTATCTTTGAGGAAAATTCTGATGTCACATGCTGATAATTATCTTGTTATCATGCAACATATACAATCTCAATTTATTTGCAAACGATCAGAAAAATCCTTTCCGAACCATCTATTATGTGAAATGGTGAGCCACAGCAATTTGTAAAAGACAGACGATTTCAATAATTTCCTGAACGCATCTGTAGCCGTGCATATGTCTTATAGTTCTCAGCATGAATAACAGCAACAAATATCAAAACGTATTATCCCCAAAGCAACTGGTTTTGATAATCCTTGACATCTATACACATAAATTATTACTGTTCAACGGGACAATTTCAGATGGGACTATTTAAATCATAGAGGATATAATGATTTCGCTGGGGAATTTTTGGATTTTTACTCTGAACATGATAACTTTATATAAGTATATTCAGCGCTTAATACAAGCTGTCATACACACAACCATAAATTTCAATTGTGAGTTTTTTTTTTGTTGTTGCTAATCCGGCTTTAGAAAATGCATTAATTTAATGTATTAGTTTTTCATACTAAAAAAATCTTACAGCTCTTTTTAGAGTATGCAATACATTTAAAGCTGATGCAAAATGTTTTATTATCACCACAATTGTCAAGGATTTTTGTGATCTAATAATTCCATTCATGTGATTGTTTTGCCTTCGGAAATTGGAGAATTAAGCTTGAATTTTGATTGTCTTTCTGCTTTTATTTATTCATTTATTTAAACTGCTCTTTTCTTACATATATTTTTCCCTAATACATCTTACTTTCACGCAATGTTTTGTATGGTAGTGAATATGTATACATAAATAATCATTTTCGTCTAGATGAGAAAGATGAAGTCCAAGTATCATTGAAGAGTAGAAACATAGCCAGGTTTGTGCTCATAATGAGCATAATAGATATTAACTTATATATATATATATATATATATATATTTACAAATACATTTATATGACTATGGAGCATGCGAGTACATACATTTTATAAATTCCTGTCTGTGTGTGTTCGGCGAATCGTGTCTTCAGCAATATTCTATATTTTCATTTCCATTTTTATACTAAACAGAATAATCTTTGTTTATTTTCATTGTTTTAAATATATTTTTACATATATTAACAATAGAAATTCAAATATATGTGCGTGTGTATGTATGTGTCTGTGTGAGTGTGCCGTATGTGGGTGTGGGTGTCTGTGTGTTTATATTTATGTTTGCATAACATATGTGAATGTAAATATATGTATATATATATATCCATATATATATATATTCATATATATATATATATATTATATATATATTATATATATACACACAATACCGAAAAAAATTTAAACATTACTAGTATATTTAAAATTAATTACTTCCAAACAAGTATCACCAATAAACTCAAACAATATTCTTGTTCTCATTATATTGTAAAAGAATATATATGTATCCATGTGTGTGTACGTCTGTGTGGTGTTTATATGTGTGCTTGTGTTTGTGTGTGTATGTGTATGTGAGTGCGTGTGTGTGTTTGTGTGTGTATGTTTACCTAAGTTTTCTAGAAGTTATTTATTGATCATAATAGTAAAGATTTTTGGTCACAAGGTCATCTTTGTCATAAAAACGTCAATTTCCATCCCACCCGTTTCTTTCAAGACAATAAAGTTTGATAAAGCTACATCCTGTTTTTGCCAATAAACTTATAATTTACATCTCAATTTTATTACCTTTGTTTACTTTTGCTTTATAATAAATTTTAACATATTCAATTTTTTTGTTTAAATCAGTTTCAAATTATTATCAAGAAATGTTGATATTAATTTGTTTTCCTTATAAGAATATCTTTTCCTGAATTAATTAGAGGAGGAGAGGCGGTGACGCATTACAATCTTCAATAAGTGAAAATATTCAAATTAATGTATTTCTGAGTGAATATTCTGGAAATAAGAGTGGGTGGCCATTTGCTGGAGAGGTGTCGACACTTTACCTTCATCAAAAATTGAAAGATATTTAAATTTGCGTATTTGTTATTACATCTGAAAATAAGTTTGGGTAGTTATTCGAAAGGCGCTGATATTTTAACATCTTCAAACTATGAAAAATTATATAAATTAATATCGCCCTCATTATATGTTCTGAAAGTAAGGTCGGTTAATCATATGCTGGATGGTGTGGGTAATAGGTTGTTTTAGCAATACTTTATTAGCACTCATCAGCAACAAGTGGAACAACTAATGATGTCAAATATTGATTCAATGATTATGAGTAGAATAATTAATGAAATATTTACTGTTAGGCACATGAATTTTGCACACATTTCCCATTATACAGCAGTTGGTCGTTAAAATCCTGCTTTCTTAGATTCGATACTTGAACTATTCTTCCAAGGCCTAGTATTTTGTCCTAGATACTTCATTTCCTCTTTGCAGCAGTTTGCCAGTGGCGAACTTGTTTGATGCTTTTGAGCAGTCCATGTCAGAAAAATATAGAAACGTAGTATGTGTTATAGTTCTATATTTAAGAGATGAGAAACTATGTACATTATTTACATTATTTACATTCGACGGATATTTGTCCTCACCTTTTTGTTATTAACACAACGTTTCGGCTGTTAGCACAACCCTCCATCCTTAGGAATGAGAACTAGATTCGAAATTTCCCCAACACACCTGAAGAAGGGTGGAGGGTATATCAGCCGAAACGTTGTGTTAACAACAAACAAGACGAGGACAAATATCTGTCGAATGTAAATAATGTAAACAATAATATGTGTTGTTTCCCTGTCTTTTAGAAGGGATGCGGACATGTCATTTGAGGGCCCTTCAAGGCCAATGCCTATACTTTGAAACCTTTTTGCAAGTAAAGAGTTTATTACAAAAACTCAGTATTGTGCTTACAGTATTGAGTTTTAAAGCTTCATGACTTTGATCTTTATGGCTCGTAAAATGCTTCTCAAAGGTGCTGGTGTGAAATAGTTGGTGGGAAACAAAACAGGTTATTGAAATAGTTCATAAAGATATAATAGAAAAACAATTCAATACAATGCATAACAAGACATTTCGAACTTGAAATACAAGTACCCTTCCATCATGATTATTAACAAATTTACTCACTAAACACACACACACACACACACACACACACACATACACACATGCATACACACAGACACAAACACATATATATATATCGTGAAGTATACTTGGCACTTAAATGTGGCTGTCCCATAAGGGATGACGCTACTCTTATTCATAACCGCATGTGCGTTTCTATTTCCCCTATTTCTGTTTCATCTTTGTGTTGTACTTTTTGCACTATTCTTTTATTCATATACTTGTTTCGGTCATTTTACCACTTCCATGCTTGAGCACCGTCTTTAGTCGGACAAATCAATCCCAGGATTTAATTTTGTAAACCTAGTACTTATTCTATCACTCACTTATACTGAACCGCTAACTTGCGAGGAGGTAAAAACTCCAGCATCTGTTGTCAAGCGATGGTGATGGTGGTGGGTGCGACACAGAAAGACACGCAAATATACACTTATATATATATATATATATATAGTTTCCGTCAACCAAAATCGCTTACAAAGCTATGGTCAGCCCGAGGCTATAATAGAAGACACATGCGCAAATTGCCACGCAGTGGGACTGAACCACGTTGGGAAGCAACCTCCTTATCATACACAACCCTGCCTGCGCCTATATATATATATATATATAATATATATATATATATATATATATAATATGATAATAACATATTTTAGGAATGAGAAACCAGGTTCGAAATTTTCACCAAGACACCTTATGAAGGCTGGAGAGTATATCAGCCGACACGGACTTAACAGCACGCGAGATGAGGAAAAATGTATATATATATATATATATATATATATATAATATATATGTGTGTGGGTGTGTGTGTGTTGTGTGTGGAGAGAGAGAGAGAGTAATGTATATATATATATATATATATATATATATGTATAAAAAAATATATATATATATAGTACTATATATAGCAATATATAGATCTATATTATATATATATTTATCTATATATATATATATATATATTATATATATATAATATATATATATATATAATATATATATGTTGTATTTAGGGATGGTCATGTTGCCAGTTTAGCCAATAAAAACACAAGCACTATATATTTGGTGTTAATTTGGTTCAGCTTTATTTATTTTATACATTAATCTTAATCTTATTCCGGCCAGAGTTCTTTCATCACACTTCTGTTACTTAATCAGTGGTCATTTGCTTTCAAAAATGGCTGATCGTTAGTAAGGAGGGACACACAAATAAGAAAGAAGAAAGTAAAGAACCACTGCTGACATCACAGAAGTGTGACGGAAAAAGATAAAGATTAATGTAAAAAATAATAAAGCAGCAGCAACTTAACACCAAATATATAGTGCATGTGTTTTTCTTGGCTAAACGGTGCAACATGACCTCCCCTGAATACATCAATATCTATTTCAATATCTATGTATGTATGTATGTATGTATGTGTGTATATTTACTAGTTTCAGTCATTTAAGTTCGACTATGCTGGAGCACCGCCTTTTGTTGAGAAAATCAATCCCAGGACTTATTGTTTGTAAGCCTAGTACTTATTCTCTTGATATCTTTTGCCGAACCGGTAAGATACGGAGCTGTAAACACACCATCGGTTGTCAAGCGGTGTTGGTTGTAGTGGTCGTTGTGGTGATGGGTGGGACAAAACACAGACACACCAATATATAACATATATACATATATATATATAATATATATATATATATATATATATATATATATATATTATTATATATTATATATATATATGCATACTATATATACATATATGCATATGTGTATAATATATATATATATTATACATAAGATGAGTTTTTTAAAGTTCCTTTTACGAGATTCACTCACGAGGCTATAGCCAGTCCGAGGCTATATTAGAAGGTAATGCCCAAGGTGCAAGGCAGTGGGACTGAACCCAGAACCATGTGGCTGGAAAGCAAGCTCCTTACCATATAGAACCACACCTGCATCTATATATAAATTTATCACTATATAAATATATATATATATATATATATATATATAGAGAGAGAGAGAGATAAGCTTTAGACATTAGACTCGGCAACAACACCCTGGTCTCATGCCATTTCTGCTCTACCGGTCATTCATTACAACACCTGTCTATGTTAGGTTTTTCTTTGCACAGAGGCTATTCGGACTCCCGCCTTCGTATTGAACAGGCTTTAATCTTCTGTCTTCGCTCCTTGTGCCACAGGGCTCAACTCCCCTCCTCTCTTCATGTGACTCCCTTCGTTTCCTCTGTTCTCATCTACCCACATTCTCTCTTCATCGACACCCCCTCTATCCAAACTCCACCACTACACATCCCACTTCCACATAACCCAACCATACGCCAACATCCCCAACTCAAACCTACCTTCACATCCCTACACCCCTCTCTCGCATCCTCACACCCCACTCTCGCATCCCCACACCCCACTCTCGCATTCCCGCACTCTAATACCGTCACACCACATCACAGACCACCACACCACGTCATGGCACACCACACCACATCACATCACCTCGTACACACTGGCACTGACCACTTCCCAGCAACTACACCATCATCCACACACGCGCACATTACAGACTCACACACTCACGCACTCATCCACACGTCAAAGTCATTAGCCCCTATCCAGACGCTCCCACTTACACACTCTCACATGCACACGCACGCGCACCTACGTTTTGGGATCACCAATGCTTTATTATCTCCCTTTTTTTCCTCATGTCTAGCTACCTTTGCCTAGCCAGCTGCCATGATTGTTTGCTAGCTCCAAAAGTTCTTTTATCCTCTCTCTCTGTTTATTTCTACGTGTTCCTTTGTGTTCAAAACGTAGGATCGAAACGTAAAAGACTTTCTCACCTTCCCGAGAGCTAAAATAATACAACTGTCGTCGTCATTTGTTTTTCTGTAAATTTCAACTATGTATGTATACATGTATGTATATATGCATGTATGTGTATATATAAATATATTTAATATATATATTACTTGTTTCAGTTATTTGACTACGATCATGCTGGAGCACTGCCTTTACGTAAACTTACCAATATCGATTGTCAAATGATGATGGGAAGGGGACAAACAAAGACACACAAACATATACATACACATAGACATATATTGTATGAAGGATTGTGGGTGGGGTCAGAACAATGCTAACTACATGCCAGGGAAATAACAAGAAAACAAATATATGAATTTATGTAGATTTACTTTGTATTCAATATTTCGGGGTTATGGTCCCTTCCCCAGAAATTCACTTATATAAGCCTAGTACTTATTCTATCAGACACTTTTGCCGAACCGTTAAATTACTGGGACGTAAACACATCAACATCGTTTTTCATATGATCGTGGTGCGAATATATACATATATATATATACATACATATACATATACATATATATATTATATATATATATTATATATATATATATATATTATATATATATATATATATATGACGGGTTTCTTTCAGTTTCCGTCTGCTAAATATTTTCTGGGAATGGGATCACAACCCTGAAACACTGGAAGCAAGGTAGTCTATATTAATTCATATATTTATTTTCTTGTGCTTTGTCTTGCATTTACTTCGCATTCTTCTGGCCTTACTCCTTTATACAGCATATTCTACACAATGCTTCATAGTAACGATTCCATTATAATGTATATATATATATATATATATATATATATATATATATATTATATATATATAATATATATATTATATATATATATATACAGAAACGATACGGAGATCGATCGATTGGTAGATAGATAGATAGATAGATAGATAGATAGATAGATAGATAGATAGATAGATCAATAAGTTTCCTTTATTGGCCACACAGGGCTGCAAGGTAGGTAGATAGATAGATAGATAGATACATACATACATACATACATACATACATACATACATACATAAATAGGTAGGTAGGTTAGGTAGGTAGGTAGGTACGTAGGTAGGTAGGTAGGTAGTTAGGTAGGTAGGTAGTTAGGTAGGTGGGTAGGTATGTATGTAGGTAGGTATGTATGTAGGTAGGTAGGTAGGTAGGTAGGTAGGTATGTAGGTAGGTAGGTAGGTAGGTAGGTAGGTAGGTAGGTAGGTAGGTAGGCAGGTAGGTAGGCAGGTAGGTAGGCAGGTAGGTAGAATAATTTATTAAAATCCAATGTTGCATGGAGATAATCCCACATAATCACAGAGACGCAGAGACAAAGAGAGATATAGCTATATAAAAATTTGGTTTCTTAAAATAGTGGAAGAAAGCAAATGCAATAACGTAGAAATGGGAAATATTGCAATTTACATATTATAATGTGTAATATACCCACCACAGATGAATACAAATAACGGTTTACACCAGCCACTCTCTTGAAATGAAAACAAGACATTCACCACATGTTAGACAGAAAAGAATTTCATTGTCATCTTTCAGCTATCTCTAACCAGCTCCTTTAATTTGCAAAGAGAATGATTACGCTGTAGTGTAACTAATGCATGTAATTACTCAACATATATTGATTTCTTTTCTCTCAATACAGGGAAAATATCTAAAAGATAACACATTATGATCTTACGTTACTCGTCTTCAAGTTCTTTCTATGAAAATCAAGACCAATAGGCCGAACGCACGTCACTTGGAATAAACAGGCTTGAAACATCTGAACGAATGAGTATATGTGCGTTTCTTTATGCATGCAATGCACGTGTATACATACCTACAAACTTACATATGCATACATATATATATATATATATAGAAGTGGAGCTGAACGCAGATTGAACAGAAATCGTTTTATTTCATTCTACACGTGTTTCGAAAGGCACAATTTACCAAAATCCGATTGAATAATGGGACCATATTGTGTCTTTCTCTTCAGGAAGAAAATAGGAAATCCGTTGGAAAAAACAAAAACAGAACAGAGGCGGAGCAAAAACAAATCGGAACGAATATAGTGACATGAACGCAGTTCTAATTTCAGAAACTAATCCTAGCAGAATAAGATTCACGTCGGCGAACTCCAAGATCAAAAACGCCGTCTACCAATGCAAGGTTTACACGGACTCAGATGTCTTCACTTATGTAGGGGCCTCATCCTCAAGATTGTCTTTGCGGGTCTCTGAACAAGCGCCAGACCACGGGACTCAGTAAGCTAATATGGCGACTGAAGGATACGAACTTAAGCTACAGGCTGGAATGGTCAATTTTGTCGGTGGCCCTCCCATTTGATAGGGGCAGAAGGCAGTGCAACCTTTGTGTCTCCGAACTCTTCCATATTTTGTTTGCCAGAGGCCGGATGGTAAACGGGCTTTTACAGTCGGCTTTTCGATGCCCCCATTGGCGGCGTTACACTTATCTGGCTTTTAAACAGCGTTTATAAATAATACCGGCACCCATAGCCCTTGGTAACACAAATTCTGAAATAGCCTTTAAGATATCTACGATTAACCACTGCAAGGGGAATTACTCCTGTAAGATAAACGGGGCTTGGTTTTTCACAACGGGGGGTTTCCTTGACAAGGCAGGCTTAGATGAACACACACACAAATAAAACATAATATATTTTTTTTCTGCCACCCAACGGTTCTCACTGCAGTAGCCACTGACAGCCGAACGTTCCAAACGCACACACGTACAAAAAAAATGTTTTCTACCCCTACGCCAACACACACATATATAGAACAGTATACACACACACACGTCTCTAAGTAGATTTTTTCTCGCCCCTTATAAAACATCCAATATTCCTTAAATAGTCAGAACTTTATTCTCGGTCACAAAGAACATCTATACACCCTCACCCACATGATTGACCGATGCCTGACCCGTTAAATCTTCAGCCACCGGTTCTCAACATACACTGATAAACAGTTTTGCCATGGGCTCTTAGGAGCCTAGTTCGATTTGTTTTTGCTCCGCCTCTGTTCTGTTTTTGTTTTTTCCAACGGATTTCCTATTTTCTTCCTGAAGAGAAAGACACAATATGGTCCCATATTCAATCGGTTTTGGTAAATTGTGCCTTTCGAAACACGTGTAGAATGAAATAAACGATTTCTGTTCAATCTGCGTTCAGCTCCATTTCTTCAATTCACCAATAATATTTTAATTTCAATTATCCGCACCAACGAACGGTTGCAACACCATATGGTTGTACCTCCAACCGTGCTGTTTACTGCTGTGATTTTTGCTACTAAGGTATCGGTTAAACTTTTGATTAATCTACTACAAGATTATTCATCTTTCTATTTCACATAATATATATATATATATATATATATATGTATATATCTGTATGTATATATATATATGTATGTATATATCTGTATGTATAGTATATATATTGTATATATATATATTATATATATATATATATATATTATTATATATATAATATATGTATATATATACACACACATATATATATATATATATTATATAACCATTGACAGCATATGAATAAATTTTAGAGATACATGAAATATACTCTTTTGGGATGAATAGTGTGGAACCACATCATATAGAAAAAGATTTTGACTAATCAAATTTTATCCTAGTTTTATAAGATTTGGCGTTGTTTTAAATCATATTACAGAAAGAGTAAATACAGAAAATTCTTTTTACTTTTGATAAGATTGAAATCTACACAAATATCCTGAAAGCATTATGATTGGGGCTGTTGAAATTCTGGATAGACAAATATCCACATAAAAATCAGTAGTGATTCACCGAAACATTTATAATAGAACTGCGACTGATGCTAGAATAAAACTAATTCACTTTTGACAACCTTTATCTTGAAATAAGAGATGGTGTAATATGCACAATAGTCGCACCTGCTTCCATATCAGCTGTAATGTTTGTAATAATCCTCTTTTCTTCGTTAAGAAAATTTGGTTGTCTCACTGTCTTTTGAAATTATCCTCACATATGCCTCAAACAACACACTTCTATCCTGAATTTTCTATACTACAGAGCGATAATGCAACCAATTACGAGTATTTTTGTGCCAACATAACTTTTCATACGTGTATGTACAGTTTGTATTATATCTCTTTCATTTTGTTAGACAATGTACATCTAATATGATTAATGTACTTTAACCTCGAATGCGTTATGCTTCAATAATTTCCCGTACACGTAGTTTAATTGGAACTATGTGACAATGTGAGCTAAACTACATTTACTTTGTTGGTTTTGACATGTAGTGAGAATGGCACTGTAGACCATGTAATATGGCTTCTTTTTTCTATCGGTAGTTTTGTGAGAGCTAGCAAGTCGTGTAAAGATAATCTTGTCATTGAATCCGCCATCCTTCGAGTGGTTAGTGTACAACACATCTACAAACATAAGTTTTTCAACATTTTGAATGGAATATATCTGTGAATCACAATATAGTTCAGCGTTTTAAAATAGATATTTTACGTTATATCATTCATAGCATTATTTCGACTATTCTTTGGTGTCTATTATGAAGAACTAATATTTAATCTGATGTTTCATGCCATGTAAAACAGAAAATCTCATATCTGAAAACATTGTGTGATGACATATATATATAAGGATGTTAATTTAAGACCAGGTTGATGTTACATATTTCTGCAAATTATGGTGTTTTCTTTCAGAATGATAACTAGATTTTCTTGGTCTTATTTCCACAAATTTTCTGCTGACACTTGTATTTCGATGAATTCATGCATATTTAATAATGAAGCAACACAGAAAGAATGGAGTTTTCCTGAAAAATGTTTTCCTTTGTTAATCAATAATGAGAAACAGATTATTAACCAGAAGAAATTATTTACGTTCTGGTGAAAAACTTAATCCCAGAAGCTTTTATATAAAATGAATATTTTACTTTTCCTTCTTAAATATTTGGTAAATGAGAATTCCATGCTGTAGTCGATGATAAATTGGCTAGCACTTAGAGAAATGGATTTCGTTAATTTAATCCGAACTATGTGGGATGTATTGAATTAAATAATAATCATTAATGGACTTTTATATAGAAAACTAAACAGGAAGCAATTAAGGGAATAGGTTTTCTTACGACTGTTTTATAGTTATATGTTCTTTAGATTTTACTATAAAGAGATTAAGGATAGAATTCGAAAACTATCTATATTTATGTTTGAATATATCTATAATTTGCACATGTATGTAACGGTAGAATATGTATGTACGTGGCTGTCTGAATAAATGCATATATATTATATATATATAATATATATATATATATATTATATAATATATATATATTATATATATATATATATAATATATATATATATACATATAAATATATATACATATAAAAATACATATATATATACATGTATAAATATATTATATATATATATAATATATATACATATATATACACACACACATATATATATATATATATGTATACACACACACACACACACACACACACACACACATATATATATATATATATATATATATATATATATATATATATATGAGTATTTCTGTATGTTTATGCATTCATTTACGTATAAATATACGTATGCGTGTATGAGTGTGGTTATGCGGGTTCATATTTGTGTATATGTAAGTAAAAATGTATTTATTAATGAATGTATCAGTGTATATGTGTTTGTGTGTGTGTATATATAGGGAGAGGTACACATATATGTGTATGTGTGTGCGATTGTGTGCGCATAATAGTGTTGCTAAAATGCTGAGCATTTTGCTTTTATTTGTTTTTCGTTCTTCTAAGTGTAGGAATGATTTATATAATTTATAAACACAGGATACAAAATAATGATTTCTCTTTCCTTCCAAAAGGATTGAAAGCTTCACATATATTGTTTTCTTCTTTAGCTATTCATAAGAGAGCAGAAATCTCAATCTTAGCTATAATGTATAATATTAATGTCTTTTCCACATATTAACGCCATATTTTATTTCCTCTTTTTTCCAATCCCTCAGCCACACTTGCATTATAAGAATTGTTCTTGTCACACGTAGAAATTCACCTACTTAGAGAACGGCATGATATGTGTGTAATACACTCGTAATAATGGAACATGCCAATTAAGGGAACCTCATCCTAATTTCTAATAGTAATAGTGAAATCTGTTTCATATCGCGACCGGGGAAAGGTTCGTCATTACACTGGGATCTGTATAAAAGATGCGAATGCATTCAGCTGGAATAGTTTGGATCATTGATATATCCTTGTTGAGATCTGACCACGATGTAAATAATATTCTCTGATGTAGTCACACGGCCAGCAATTTGAGCGAAAGTTGGGTAGGAACTAGTTGAAACAGCCAATTAATCTGTACCTGCCTTTATTACAACGGGCATAAGAGAATCGAAAGCAAAAAAACCTCGTCTAGTATTCAATAAAGAATATAAGGAGTCAGAACAAATATCACAAAGCGCTTATTCTGATGCTTTATTGTTCCTGTCTGTTAGTTGTCTCCGACCCAGATCTATATGCTAACAATAATAGAACAAACTTCAGAAGGAGTCACCAAAAATGAGAATTTCAAAATCCTGTGGGAAGCAATAGACCAGTGCGATCACCTGACCAGACATCGGAAACCGGACATTGTTGTTTGTGATGATTAAAAAAGAAAGAACATGCATAATAATGGACATAGCATGACCCGGTAGCAACCGGATCAATATGAACGATCAATATGAAAGAAGAAGTAGAAAAAGTAGAAGAAGAAGAAGGAGGAGGAGGAGGAGGAGAAGAAGAAGAAGAAGAAGAAGAAGAAGAAGAAGAAGAAGAAGAAGAAGAAGAAGAAGAAGAAGAAGAAGAAACTATGGCGACTTGAATTTGGAAATACGATGGTTATGGTCAATGAAGAAGGTAGACGTCAATGAAGAGAGTAGACCAATGGTAATTGATGCACTTGTAAGTATCAGCACTCAACTACCAGCATGGCTGAAAAGGGATTAGTGCAAGTGTGAAGATAGAACATCAACAAAAATCAGCATTGCTTGGAACTGCAAGAATTCCTCAGAGGATAACTGGTAAAGAAGTGTCACCTTAGTCTGCTAGCTGTGGACAGGTCCCACTTTCCATCATACCCAGAAAAATACGCTG
The DNA here is from genome assembly GCF_006345805.1 of Octopus sinensis. Taxonomy (NCBI): domain Eukaryota; kingdom Metazoa; phylum Mollusca; class Cephalopoda; order Octopoda; family Octopodidae; genus Octopus; species Octopus sinensis. The sequence goes on from NC_043008.1 coordinate 65,634,359, forward strand.
TGAGTTTTCATTTAATAATAATAATAATAATAATAATAATAATAATAATAATAATAATAATAATAATAATAATAAGGACACCGGGGACGTTTAAGAGAGGACACCGGGGACGTTTAAGATGTAAGAAGGAACATACAGAGCTCCGAAATCTATCCACAAACATCGAAAACAAGGACACCCTATGGAGCCAAAGATTTACTAACAAAGAATTGGACTATATCCGAGTAAGTAATACGAATTGAAATTTATTACTATTTTCGAAACGAAATGATGTATTTTGACTCGATATTATCTCCACCTCTAACACAACACATGTAAACATGCGTGGAACAACACGATCATCCCCGACCTCAAACACCATGTACAAAGGAACTACGAAGAAATTAAATGCCACCGATACTATTCAACCCAAGAATAACAATCGAGCGGTACGTACATTAAACCTACAACAAAAAATGTACGAAAAACTACACGTGCGAAATAATGTGACAACAGAAATAAACGGACCGGTACCCTACGAAAATGACGACCGTCAAAATAATGGGCCGGACGTTGTACCTCATGTCCCGCAATTAAAACCCAAAAGACGTAAATGGACACGTGAGGAATACATTTCTATCTTACACGCATACTTCACAGCAATGCTCTACCCACAAAATGAAAATACAACAACACATACATATAAAATATGGAAGGAAAATAATAGAGATATAGACTTGGATACAGCAATGAACCCTAATAAATTAGCTAACGTACGAAGATACATTCTCAAAGCCAAAAAAATATCAGAAATAGAAATAGAACATTTAAAAGAAAAAATACACCAGGAAAATGTAGATAGAAGCGACACAACAATGCCCAATAATATAAACACTGAAACTGTAAAACACGAAGACAAACGCAACATTCCCAACAAACACGATGTAAACAACGAAGGGGAGCCTAATGATTATGATCATATAAAAAATAAAATAATCAAAGAACTAAAAACCACAGAGCTCAAAATGGACCACCGACCATACCTCCCAAGAATAAAAATAAACGCAATAACAACACCAATTATAAACAACATAAACCTAGCCGTCACTGAACTAGCCACTGAAACAAAAAAAAGTGATATCACTGAACTAAATGACCTGATATACGCAGCAGCCACTGCAGCCACTAAAGAAGCTGGATACTCACCCAAACCCGCCCAAACAGGAGTACCACCACCCAAACAAACCCTGTGGATAAATAACATCCAAAACAAAATAAAAAGAATTAGAAAAGACCTGTCGATTCTTAATGAAATCAGCAAACAAGCAACGCTACTGAGCAACAAAAAGAGAACAAAAATGCTCCGCAAATATAACATCACAGAAAAAGATTTGCCGGAGGTAAAAGAAAAGCTGAAGCAAGATATCCTTGCCAAAGCTCAAAGGATCCGCCGGTACGAGAAACGCCAACGCTTCTTTGAACAGAACAAAAAGTTCAACTCCGACCCCAAAAAGTTCTACCAAGAACTGGGCAAAATAAAATAGAAGTCACTGCAGCACCAACGGCAGAAGAATTGGAAGAATTCTGGAAAGAAATATGGTCGGCGAACGAACAGCCAAAAAAAAGGAGTATGAAAATAACAAACTCGGCATCTGAACAACTTTGGACCCCCATAACAACTGAAGAGGTCACCCAGGCACTGCAAAAACTAAGCAACTGGAAGGCACCTGGGCATGACAAGATCCCCAACTTCTGGTTGAAATATCTAACAGGAATGCACAAAAAGCTGGCTGAAAACTTTAACAGCATACTAGCAGAGCCAGAGACAATGCCTGAATGGCTCACGAAGGGGAAAACCATCTTAATTCCCAAATCAAATGAAACAACAAAACCAGAAAACTACAGACCAATAACCTGCCTCCCTACTATGTTCAAGGCATTTACTGCAGTGATATCGCAAAGGCTGAACAAGCACCTGGACGAAAACAAACTGTTCCCAGAAGAGCAGAAAGGATGCCGCAAGGGCTCATATGGCTGTAAAGATCAACTAATGATTAATAAAGCCGTAACTGAAGACAGCCACAGAAAGAAGAAGGGTCTCAGTATGGCCTGGATTGACTACAAAAAGGCGTTTGATAGCATCCCCCACACATGGATCCTCGAAACACTAGCCATTAACAAAGTAGCACCAACAATCATAAAATTCATAGAGCACTCTATGAATAAATGGCAAACAGTCCTACACCTCCAAACAAAAGAGGGACTCATGAAAACCAAAGACATCCCCATTAGAAGAGGAATATTCCAGGGAGACACGCTCTCTCCACTCCTTTTCTGCTTGGCACTGTCACCTCTATCTGATATGCTAAATAGAACTGGATGCGGATATAAATGTTACGGCAAAACGATCAGCCACCTTTTATATATGGATGACCTAAAACTATACGCTGCAAATGACAAACAGCTGGAAACACTATTAAAGACAGTTCATGGATTTACCAAAGAAATAGATATGAAATTTGGATTAGAAAAATGCGCCAAAGTAACCATGAAAAGAGGAAAACTAGTTAAGAGTAACAACATCACACTAGATAAAACCAATGAAATAAAAGAATTAGACCAAAGCCAAACTTACAAATACTTAGGAATCCATGAACTAGATAAGACACAACACACACAAATGAAAGAGAAAATAAAAAAAGAATATTATAGACGAGTTAGATCAATACTAAAAACAGAGCTCAATGCTAAAAACAAGATAATAGGTATCAACACTTTAGTTATAAGTTACAGCTACAATATCCTTAACTGGACACGAAATGAACTGTCCAAAATAGATAGGAAAACAAGAAAAATACTGACAGGATCTAGGATGCATCACCCAAAATCTGACATAGAAAGACTATATATACAACGTATAGAAGGTGGTAGAGGCCTTATACAGCTGGAAAACTACTATAAAATAACCACCATAGGACTGCAAAAATACCTACTTCAGAAGGAAGGAAAACTGATCCAGATAGCAGCAAAACACGAGCAAAACAAAAAACTGTTCTCAGTATTTAAGGAAGCTGACAAATACAAACAAGAAATCATACCACCTAATAAACACAAAGAAGAAGAAGAAGAGGATGAAGAAACAACAAAAGCTATAAAACAAATGAAATCCAAACTAAAAATAGAACAGCAACGAGCCATGATAAAACGATGGCAAGAAAACCCCTTCATGGTAAATACTGCACTAAACTAAACGCAAAAGAAATAGACAAAGAAAAATCCCAGCAATGGTTGAGAAGCTCAGGACTCAAAGCAGAAACAGAGGGATTTTTAATTGCAGCATAAGACCAAAGCCTCCCCACCAGAAATTACCAAAAACATGTAATGAAAAGAAATATTACAAGTAACTGCAGAATATTTGGAGATGGACAAGAAACAATAAATCATATTATCTCTAGCTGCCCAGTCCTGGCTAAGAAGGAATATATTCACAGACATGACAGAGTTGGAACCTACATACATTGGAAGCTATGCCAACATTATGGAATAACAACAGAAAAAAGATGGTATAGGCACACACCAGAAAAGGTCACAGAAAACGGGAAGGCAACCATACTCTGGGATATGCCGATACACACAGATAGAGAAATTAAGGCCAACAGACCAGATATAGTTGTCAGAGATCATGAAGAAAAAAAATGCTTTCTAATTGATGTATCAATACCGGCAGATGACAACGTGTCTCTAAAAGAAATGGAGAAACTCTCAAAATACAAAGACCTGGACATAGAGGTAACTAATATGGAACCTGAAAACAGAAACAATTCCTATCATAGTAGGTGCATTAGGCATGATAAAAAAATATTCAGACAAATACATAACAAAAACACCAGGACTTACAAACACATATAACATACAGAAAATTGCACTACTAGGCACTGCACACATCCTACGCAGAACACTTTCCATACAATAACCATCAGAGCATCACAACAAATCACAGCACATACCCAAGGCACACAGAGCTGCGCTCGGTAGTGAAGTGAAAGCACGCTATAAAAATAAAAATAAAACTACTGAATAATAATAATAATATATATAATAATAATAATAATAATAATGATAATAATAATAATAATAGTAAAAATAATAATGATAATAATGATGATGATGATGATAATGATTATGATGATGATAATAATAATAATAATAATAATAATAATAATAATAATGAATAATAATAATAATAATAATAATAATAATAATAATAATAATAATAATAATAATAATAATATGCCCTGATGGCCGTGGCTCTCGTGTCTTCTGATCTTAACTGATTGGAAGTGTTATCATGTACATTGTTTTGTTTTGGTATAAAAGATGGGCTACAGCAAATATTCTGCTGAATACCACAGATTTGCTTGTCAGTTGTTTGACCTTAACCAGTTGACCATGTTCCTTAGTGGCTGACGATATGTGCATCTCTGATCATGAGCAGAAGTAGTGGGGGAGCATCATAGCCATGTATTCAGAGGGATTCTTTGGGTTTGAATAATTCACCTCTAGAAACATAGGTGTTTCGTTCACCATTCTTAAACAGGGACCTTTTGAGCGGGATGGGCTACTCGACCAGAAGAAAATTCTAACTGGGCCCCACCTGTAAGGTCATGTGCTGTTTATCTTGATATGAGATCATCACGTCGTGCACATATGGTTGTGATGCATGTTCCTAGTGTACCCTTATCAGACAGGTAGTCATGATGGGTATACGGGTCTTCGTATATTTTACCGCAGTGTCACTCTGATGGCATGCACTGCTCTCTCACTCAGTAATAATCATAATAATAATAATAATAATAATAATAATAATAATAATAATAATAATAATAATATAATATTGAATAATTCACCTCTGGAAACATGGGTGGTTCTTTCAACATCCTTAAACAACCCTTATTCAGGGACCTGTTGAGCGGGATGGGCTACTCAACCTGAAGAAATGTCTAACTGGGCCCCACCTGCAAGGTCATGTGCTGTTTATCTTGATATGAGATCACCATGTCGCGCACATATGGTTGTGATGCATGTGCCTCGTGTACGACTTATCAGACGTGTAGTCATGATGGGTATATTGGGCTTCGTATATTTTACCGCAGTGTCACTCTGATGGCATGCACTGCTCTGTCACTCAGTAATAATCATAATAATAATAATAATAATATAATAATAATAATAATAATAATAATAATAATAATAATATTGAATAATTCACCTCTGGAAACATGGGTGGTTCTTTCAACATCCTTAAACAACCCTTATTCAGGGACCTGTTGAGCGGGATGGGCTACTCAACCTGAAGAAATGTCTAACTGGGCCCCACCTGCAAGGTCATGTGCTGTTTATCTTGATATGAGATCACCATGTCGCGCACATATGGTTGTGATGCATGTGCCTCGTGTACGACTTATCAGACGTGTAGTCATGATGGGTATATTGGGCTTCGTATATTTTACCCCAGTGTCACTTTGATGGCATGAACTGCTCTCTCACTCAATATATAATAATAATAATAATAATAATAATAATAATAATAATAATAATAATAATAATAATAATAATATTATTATTATTATTATTATTAATGATGATGATGATGATGATGATAATGATAATAATAATAATAATAATAATAATAATAATAATAATAATAATAATAATAATAAATAATAATAATAATGAAAGGCAAATGTAAAAGTGTTTGAACAATCGGCTGATAGGTGGGAACAAAAACACCTGCATGGAAAATATGTGGTCTGTATCAAACAAACTGGTAGACCAGGAGTACACCCACCAGTGACTAGGGAGCTAAGGAATAAAAGGCAGCAGGCGAAGGCTTGATGTTAGCTGCCTAAGATCAGAGCTTATTATCAGAGCATTATAAGATCAAAACTGCCGAAAGATGGTACGAGTACCACCCTGAAGCTGTAACTGAATGAGAAAATGTATTGGTGTTTTGGGACTTTCTAGTACATACAGACCAGAACATCAAAGCTAATAAACTAGATATTGTTGTGAAAGACCTAAACAATAATACTTGTTTATCGATTGACATGAGCATACCTTGTGATCATAATATCTTGGCAAAATAATTTGATGAGCTCAGAAAGTATAAAGATTTGCTGATTGAAACCAAAAGAAATAAATGTGACATCTCAAGACGGTTACAATTCCAATAATTGTTGGAGCACTTGGAATGATCAAAACAAGAAATCAAAATTATTTGTGACAGGTAATTGTACAGAAGAACAGTGTATATGTATAAGAAAACTCTAAACTAAATACGCTCTTCCGACATGCCCTAAGCCAGCAACGCTGATACAACAAACATGAGTTATCTCCAATAACACAGATTTACAATATGGAGGCAAATCTATCATGTTAGTTTGCATTCTGCCGCTGATGAAGATAGCTGGAAATGGTGACAATGCACATATACAGTTAGTCATATGCACACAAGCTGATATATGTTTGTATGTATTCTATGAATGTTGCGTGTGTGTATCATTCAGTTATGTGTTAGGAAATGTTTGCGAGGGAATACATATGGGTTTGACTTGTTTCCAGAAGCTGGCCAGTTATTAGTCTGTAACTAATTACATTATTTATTAATAAGCGTAAAATAAAGCAATATAGAATAGATTGAATTCAGCACCTTGTGACATACCTTCTCAGTATGTTACGAAGTGCTCAATTCAGTCTATCGTATTACAATATAGTTATAAGCGTAAATAAACCGTTGCGTAGTTCTCAACGAATTGACTTTACAAGCTACAGCGTAATATGTAGAAAGACAAAATGGGAGGGTTATAATGCGAAAACTTCAATTTGTACTTCGGTTACTAGCTGCTTCTGATTTAGAAACACTATTTGTATATGCTGTATTTTTTCCGTAATCATTTCTGTTGCTTTTCTTATGTGCATTACCACAGACAGCTAGGTGGCCATATTCGCAGTCATGTGATCCGTCGGCTGGTCACTGTGTTAATAAATGAGCTGAGGCAATAGATAATATAGGAAAAAGGAAAAGAGAAAGCACAAAAACAAAATGGAAAAGAATAAAGAGTAAAAGAAAAAAAACGGAAAACAAGATATTTTTTTAAAAAATGGTTTGTAACTTTACTTAATGCGAAAATAACTTAGTTATTGCATATCACAGAAATAACAGATACAGCAAAATAACACTACCGCATACAACAAGAGTATCATCAACAACAACAACAGCAGCAATAAAAAGGACAGTATCAGCTACAAAAACACTTCTTTCTAAGAAATGTTGAGCATATGCTGTGGAATTTCACTCTCAGATGTAATTTCACAAGTCAGATAATATATATTTCTAATAACATTTATCACAGACAAGCAAGAACATACTAAGCAAAATATTGGCAGAAAAAATAAAGGAAAGGAAAAAAAAATCAAAGAATTTCCAAACACCACAAAAGTCTGATTTCTGTTGATGGAACAGACAAATGCGAAAAATTATTCTTCCCTTACCAAGACTCTAGTAGAATCATTCTATTTGGAATTTTAGATATTTTTTCCGTTAACACTACACAAACACCTTTCGAATTTTGCTTTCACTAATGTGTTTCTGATAGTATTCACATATTATTATTGATGCTGTTGTTAAGCGGCGAAGTACTGAATCGATGATGTGTCTAACAAAATGCTTTGTGGCATTTTTTTTAGGTTCTGAGTTCAAATTACGCAGACGACGGCTTTGTCTTTCATCTCTTTCGCACTTGATAAGATAAGTATCAAACAAGTCTTGGTTTCCGGGTGAACAACTTACTCGTTATCAAAACTGCTGGCCTCGTGTCACCATCAGTGGCACGAGGCCAGCAATCGTCAACGCATAAGAGAAAATGCTTGGTGGAGTTTCTTCCGGTTCTTTATGTTCTGAGCACAAATTCCGCCGAGATAGAATTTACTCATCATTCTTTCGGAGTCGATAAAATAAGTTCCAGTATGGTAGATGAAATAGACTAATTTTTTCCCTTGAAACCTCCTGGCTTTGTGCCAAAATTAGAAAGAAATATTGTTTTTCTTGAGAGAGGTAGTTAGGATGGTATCTTTAGTACTAGATAACACCTGTTAGCCTATGGTCATAAAGATTTCATCCATAACAAGTACATATTTTTGAAACATAGCATACCTGATAACTTTCTCCTGTTACTTTTGACAATGAAACATTCACAAGTATTTCGGTCACATTCACTGTAGCTAGAACATTATTAGAAAATATTATTGTGAGAGCATGTTGGGTGCGCAATGAGAAACCAGATGAAGGGTCATTTCCATTCAGAAAATATTTACCAGACCAAAGAAGAAACAATGATGAAAACAGAAAGAGTAAAAAGGTACGAGTGAAAGAAACCAGAACGAATAATTGCAAGAAAGCCGTTCTATTCAAAGCAAAAAAAAACCGAAATAATACAAATGATTGTAAACAGTGAAAAAATCTGGTTTTGTTGATAGGACAGACAATTGAAACATTACAGATCACTTTGGCTTGACAAGTAAAATAAAGTTATCATGAAGCTGAGTATAATTTGAATTACAAGACTGGAAGGATTTCAATCAAAAGACTGACTCGGACGTCATTTGGCAGACATTGATTGTGTATGAAGATTATCCTTTCGAAACGAATACTTTCTCGGTAATCCAGCCATCTTACTGATTGATTACACACGAACGAAGATTCCAAGTCTCAATTTTC
>NC_043008.1:65645613-65655613 GCF_006345805.1 Octopus sinensis
TATATATGTATGTATGTATGTATGTATGTATGTATGTATGTAGTATGTATGTATGTATGTATGCATGCGTATATGTTTGTGTGTCTGTGTTTGTTCCCCCAACATCGCTTGACAACCAATGCTGGTGTGTTTACGTCCCCGTACTTAGCAGTTCGGCAAAAGATACCGATAGATTAATTACTAGGCTTACAAAGAATAAGTCTTGGAGTCGATTTGCTCGACTAAATGCGGTGCTCCAGCATGGCCACAGTCAAATGACTGAAACAAGTAAAAGACTAAAGAGTATATAAACTAAAATGACAATCCACCTGTACTATAATATCAATATGTTTTACCTCTAACTTAGTTCCATAATTATATGACAAAATATCAACGTCATATTCATGAGAAACGTGCTTAATTAAATTTGTAGCAAACCGCAATGATACTCTTACCTGTGGAGACAAACTTAATGTACAACTTTACTATTTAATTAATATTTTTATATCTTTATTATATCCACTAAGCGTTCTTTAATGCTTATAATTGCGGATGATAGTGTAATAAAACGTGAAGTATCAACTGATTCAAGTTTCAAATAGTTTTAACATATAATTAATTATTTATAATATATCTCAAAAACTACCATTAAATATATTATTATCATAAATAGATTAATTATATATTAAAGTTACTAGTACTTTGACTCGGTCGGTATTTCATGTTTAGTACATTAACATCTATAATTATAAGAAATTAAGAACTCTTTGTAGATATTATATATAAAATATTATATCAAAATATTAATATTCAGATATCTATATTTCATCTTATATTCCAGAAAAGGGACTGGTTTTCCGTGTATTGACGCATGTTTATGGATGTTCAAAAAACTACCATCGAATATATATTTTTATAAATAATTAATTATATGTTAAAACTACTTGAAATTTGAATCTGCTGATACTTCACGTTTCATTAAACTAGCATCCGCAATTATAAGCAATATAGAATGCTTAGTAGATATAATAAAGATATAAGAATATTAATTAAATGTTAAAGTTGTATATTAAGTTTTCACAGGTAACCGTATCATTATCGTTTGCTCTAAATATAATTAAGCACGTTTCTCATGAACATGTCGTTGATATTTTATAATATAATTATTAAACTAAGTTAGAGGTAAAATATATTAATATTATAGTACTTGTAGTTCAAGGCATTTTAGTTTTTATATACAATTTTTATCAGCTATTTGGTAACGTTTAAGTTTTCCTTTCTTTACAAAGCTGTATTGACCATAACTATTGCGCACAAATATGGCTGACGAGATACTATGATATGATAAGTAATTGGTAGTTTTTGATGCGTCATATTTTTTGTTGGCTTCCATATTTTAATCAACGCATGCACAATTACATAATGAATATACCGCTCTCTCTCCCTCACATTCTCACTCTCTGTCTCTCTCTCTCGCTGCCTATCTCTCTCTCTTTCAATCTCTCATACACACACGCTCTCTCAATCTCTCTCTATCTCCCTCTCTTTCCTTAACACCTAGTTTGCCCTAATTACAACACCACTACTAATAAAAACTATTATGTATTATAAACGGATGCCCACAACTATATCATACATATTTGTTTATATGTATATATATATTCATAACGGTTTTTTATATACATACTTCACTCACATTTGAGTGTGTCAAGGGCTCGATCAACACGTTGGCATGTGGCTCTTTTCTGGGAAATTCTCCCCTGATGAAATAATTAACCAGTTTCAATATGAAAACTTTTAATTCAATTTAATTTAATTTTTCTAATTGAATCAATTGGATATGGAAACAGCTGTAGGAATAAGAATTTCATATGATATTGATTTGAATATCTTTGAATAAACTAGTGTATATATGTAAATTTCTCCATTTTCTTCTTTTCCTCATTCATAAATATTTTAAATACACATGCCCATCAATTCAAAACTAACGCATGTAGTTTTTCACTGAACACTGTTATAAACCGGAGAACTAGGATGCAAAACATCCCTTAAAGGACTATAAGTCCTTGGCATAATTATATATATATATATATATATATATATATATATATATATATATATACTTTACTCAGGAATGCGTCACAAAGACGTCTCTAATAGGGAAGATTGAAACTACGGTTTAATCCTCAATCTGATCATCGTTGTGTTTCTTTTACTTTGCCCTCTTATCGCTTTAATTGCATGAATGTACAAATGTCTTGTCGGAATGAGAGGCAGGTATATGTTACTGAAGCACTCAGAGCATACCATAGGTTTCGGTCTGCTGTATTTTTCCACTTTTTATCAAGCAGTGGAGAGCAGTAGCCACAAGATCTTTTTTTGTCATAGTGCATCAAAGGTTAGTAGCAGGAAGGGAATACATGTTCCTTAATAACTAGATGTAGCCCAAATGATAGAATAAAAAGAATTCCGAAATATTCGTCATAGGTCCATTGGATAGAGACAAACCACACAATAAAGACCATCACCTAAGACGTCAGTATAAAACGAAATAGAACAAACACCGCAACAGACCGTTTCTGACACTAAGGATTCCGCAAATCAAGTACTTCTGAACAGAAACATTATTTAATTTATTTTTAAAATATGAATTGCGAAACTGACCTAGGTGAACTTTTAACTTAGTGAGCAGAGAGCAAGAGAAAATATATTGCAGCAAGTTTCATCATACCGCATCAAAGTGACACTTGATCCAATCTTGATAATGCCATCGTTTCATGTGAATAATGGCTTCAAATTTTGGTACAAGTCCAGCAAGATTAAAGGAGAGGATAAGTTGATTACATCAACATTAGTGTTCGACTAATTCTCATTTCATCAATCCCGAGAGGATAAAGAGCAATGTCGATTCCGGCGGCAAGTGGGAAGAAATATCGCTAAGAATGTTTCCGGAGCAGTAACGAATCTGCCAGTTCACCACCTTGTTTCAGGAGAGTATTAAGAATTATATTGTCAAATTTCCTATTTCTGATCGAAGATGGTGGTTGTAACAATATTTCATTTCTCTTTATAACAGAGAAAATGGCATCTTAGATTTTGCTTCGTATTACACGTATTTATTTTAGTAAATTCAATAAGAAAAGGAAGGTAAATCGGTGATCGTATAAATTAAGAAAATATATGGAGGAAATCATATTCTGTAAATTTTATTTCATCAGATATTCTAATATTTCATGCTAAAGCAGTATCATACGAGTACAACACAGCACGAGGTTTATCAAAACCAAAGAATGCGAGAATATAATTCTTTGATAAGAAAACATAAGAATGCAAGAATAGGCATGCGTATGCAATGGAGTGCCCATGAATTCATGTAAGCATAATCACTACCGTATGTATGAGCGCGCATCTCATTGTCTGCAAGAGAAAATGAAAAAAACGACGTGTTTAAATTTGCTCGTTTTCATCAAACTGTGTTTCACTTTGGATTTTTTCGGCTTGAAACAGACTGATGAAGGCAGAGAAGGTGAAGTTTCGTACTCTCCATTAACATATTCCTCGTAAAAGAAAACACAAACACATAGACACACGCACTCACATACACACAAACACACACACACATGCATGAACACATATGTACAGCGGTAAACAATGACACCGATAGAGAATATCAATGATATGATAGCGTGAAAATACCACACAGTAGTGATATAGATTCCATAAAATCAGACAGAAAAGGAAGAACAGGGAAAGCAGAAAATACTTAATGCTAGCAGCTCTCAAATTTTCGTCGATTGACCAGTCATGCGAAAATTACTTTTGTGGAAAATTCAAATGATGATGCTTCCAGAATATGAATTTCAAATAACTTAATATATATATATATATAAATGTATAGTAATATTTATTATATGTGTGTGTATGTGCGTGTGTGCTTGAGTGTTTGTGTGTGTGTGTGTGTGTGTGTGTGTGTGTGTCTGTGTGTGTGTGCATATATACAGCCATTCACAATGTTATGCATAAATACATAAATGTGTTATATATACAGACTCATATATATATATATGTGTGTGTGTATACTTATCTATGTATGTATAGATACCAACTGAAGGTTTCATCTCTCTCTCTGTCTCTCTCTCACAATCTCTCTCTATATATATGTATGTATGTACTTATATCCTTATCTATATAAGCCTACATTTGTATGCACCACAAGTATGTATACCTATATATATATATACATACATACATATATATATGTATATATATATTCACACACACACATATGTATATATATATATATATATATATATATATATATGAATATATATGTATATATATATATATATATATATACATTCGTACATACATACATACACATATACATGTATATATATATATATATATATATAATATATATATATATATATATATATATACATACATATATATGTATATGTATAGATACATGCAGACATACATGTATGCATACGGCATACATGCATTCACCATACGCAAAGCCATAGATACATACATACCTACATACACGGAGTAAGAAATATATATTGCGTTGAACAATAAATTCCAATATCATAACGCAAAAGCTAAAACAAATAAATGAAAATAAAAACTAACAAAAACATAATCAACAACCAACGGCAGTTCCAAGGAAAAAAAATTAAATGCAACAAAGAAAAAGAAAGCCGAATTTCTAAACGAATCATATATGAAGACAATAAGGTATCAAGCAAAATGTCTTCAAGTGCGTTTAGGCACTAAATAGAGAAGAAAAGCTTGAGGAACACAAGAGTTTCAATAAAAAGGAAATACTTCAGTTCAAACATTGACAAAACTAATATATATAATTCAATTCTTTTGATGGAAAAATTGCTCAAAAATGTATTTCTGGGTTGGAAAGGAAAAGGTAGAAAATGGTAAAAACAACAATAACAGAAAAAAGTCAATAATAGCAAAACAAATATATATATGAATATTGGTATTGATTTTCAATATTCATCAATTATTATTTGTATGAGAGTATATATATACACACACACATATATATATGTATATATATATATATAAATATATATATATATATACATATATATGCACACACATATATATCTATGTATATATAAATGTGTATGTACGTGTGTCTGTTTTTGCGTGTGTGTGTATATATATATGCGTCTGTCTATAAGCTTATGGAGAGCGAGATGAGGAGGAGATACTCAGAGAGATAGATAGATAGATAGACAGACAGACAGACAGACAGACAGACAGATAGATAGATAGATAGATAGATAGATAGATTGACAGACAGACAGATAGATCGATAGACACATAGATAGACAAACAAATAGATAGATAGATAGGTAGATAGATAGATAGATAGATAGATAGATAGATAGATAGATAGATAGATAGATAGATAGATAGATAGATAGATATCGAACATTAGCACAAAGGCATGCACACATCTTGATGTACCCCTACCTGAGCAGAGATAAGTGTGTTACATACATAACAACTCATACGTGCATGTATATATATGTATATATATATATATATATATATATATAGAATGTATATGTCTACAAACACATATATATACATATTACTGTATATATCTATGTGTGTAAATACATGACTGTTTTTGTATGCATACACACAGTTACAAACAGAGGCGCATTTATATACTCATTAATAAAGATAGAGATGAAGGTTTTAAAGACATTGAAAAAAAACACGTCCAAGATAAGACGAGATAGAGTCAGTGATAAGCAAACTATGATAACAATCAATATTTATTTCTATACGGGACTAGAGGTGCGTATTAGCATGTATGCGTAACTTTATAGACATATATGCATATACATATGTGAGTGTATATATATGTGTGTTTTTACTGTCGTTCCCCTTCGCTCTTTCTTTCTCTGTCTCTCTACTTCCTTCTCTCTCTCTGTTTCTCTTTCCCTCTCTCCCTCTCTATCCGAAAAATTTTAAACAATATTCCTATCTTTCTTTACCATAAATTCAAAAATTATTAATTTCATTCTAATATGCGTACAGATACATGGACGTTTTTATACACTTAATGATGCACATACACACGCTCAACAACTACATATGTAAAAGTATTTTATGTGTATATAAGTGTGTTTAAGTAAACATTTGTCTCTATTTATACATATATATGTACGTACACACACACATACACACATATATATATATATATATATTTCTTTACTACCCACAAGGGGCTAAACATAGAGAGGACAAACAAGGACAGACAAAGGGATTAAGTCGATTACATCGACCCCAGTGCGTAACTGGTGCTTAATTTATCGACCCTGAAAGGATGAAAGGCAAAGTCGACCTCGGCGGAATTTGAACTCGGAACGTAACGACAGACGAAATACGGCTACGCATTTCGCCCGGCGTGCTAACGTTTCGCCCAGCTCGCCCAGCTCGCCACACATATATATATATATATGTGTGTGTGTGTGTGTGTGTGTATGTGTGTGTGTGTGTGTGTTCTTTTATTCTTTTGCCATGCTGGAGCACCGAAGAATTCGACCACAGAGCATATTCTTTGCAAGCCTAGTACTTATTCTATCTGTCTCTTTGCCAAACCGCTAAGTTACAGGAACTTAAACACAGCACCAACGATTGTCAAGGGATGGTGGGGGAACAAACACAGATACACGAATACATATATATATATATAGTGAGAATTTACAAAAAAAACAAAAGACGATGACGGTTGCGCAAACAACAAACAGATGTATTAGTTTAACGCTAAGAAAGTGAGAAAGACGTTTACGTTTCGAGCCTACGCTCTTCGTCAGAAAGGAACACACAAATAAACAGAGAGAGTAAATAGAAAAGGTTTAGTGGCTAGCGATCTATCATGGTGAATGCCGGACAGAAGGGTCACACAGGAGAGTTAGGAAGAACGGGAGATAATAAAGTAGTTCTGATCCCAAAACAAAGGTGCGCGTCCGTGTGTATGCGAGATCATGTATGTGCGTGTGGAAGGGGGCTGGTGACCTTGACGTGTGCGTGTGTGCATGTGTAGGTGTGTGGATGATGGTGTAGTTGCTGGGAAGTGGTCGGTTCTAGTGTGCGCGAGGGTGGTGGTGTGTGGTGTGGTGTGCCCAAGATGTGCCGGAATGGGACTGAACTCAACAAGAAATGGGTACAGCGCGAGCTTTTGGAAGTATCGTTTTAGATAGCGAATATTGCTGTTGGGGATTTTGGCAAATATTTTGAAAACAGTACATATATTAATTTTTATTGATATCAGAAACTACGAAATTCTTCATTTACTAGCTTCACTGATTGCTGTTGTGGCCTTCATACAAGGTCTTCAAGGTTATAGTCCATTACATCTATCCCACCACATTTACCCTGTATTTATTCATTGCTATATGTGGTTAGGGCAGCGGACTCGCGGTCATAGGATCGCGGTTTCGATTCCCAGACCGGGCGTTGTGAGTGTTTATTGAGCGAAAACACCTAAAGCTCCACAAGGTTCCGGCAGGGGATGGTGGTGATCCCTGCTGTACTCTTTCACCACAACTTTCTCTCACTCTTACTTCCTGTTTCTGTTGTACCTGTATTTCAAAGGGCCGGCCTTGTCACTCTCTGTGTCACGCTGAATATCCCTGAGAACTACGTTAAGGGTGCACGTGTCTGTGGAGTGCTCAGCCACTTACACGTTAATTTCACGAGAAGGCTGTTCCGTTGATTCGGATCAACCGGAAGCCTCGTCGTCGTAACCGACGGAGTGCTTCCATGTCTGAAGAAGATAAAATTACAAGTTTTATTCACTTAAGGAATGCCATGGGTGAGGCATTCATGTAAATGGTATAGCTATTATATCGACAACACAAGTATATACCTGGTAGTATCTATTGTCTTAGAAAATAAGAAAGTTAACTGACAAAGTCCTATACTTGCAAATCAAGCACGAATTTGATTTCCCAAGAGAAAAAAACTATACCCAAATAGCACTAAATATTTCGAATTATTTAACGTTTATGACATCCACCAACTAGATTTTCATCAGGTTTAGTCTTATCCTGTAATAATTAGATATTTTAATAAGCTAATGTATAGATTCTATTCTGCCTTTGGTGCCAGTGATATGATTTGCAAAATGCATGTACAGTGGGATATAGATGTATGCTTGTGTGCATGTATATTTGCGCGTATGTATTGGTGAAAATATGCAATTGTAACTACGTATCTTTCTCTTATGTGACACACATACATACATTCACACATAGATGTATAAACCATTTTATGAAAAGATAACAAATTGAAGAAACAATAAAAACTAGAATAATACCTGCTGTTGTCCTCATGCCATCCCAAACGCACGAAGACTAATATTCCATTTAATCTAGCAAGGAGAATCTGCACAATAGTTTCTCCGGGAGTTAAAATAAGAACTATTTCGAAGACAATATCGATCAATGTTAATAGACAACGGAATAGAACGTGCCAACGCAATAGATATTCAAGAACTACGAAAAACAAAATACACTTCAGGTACGCCCATTACTCTGCCCTTTATTATAGCGTATAACCCCCAAAACACAAAGGTTTACTACATTATCCACCAGATCATTCTACTACTGAAAGAAGACTCATATATAAAATAAGCACTCGAAATACACAACACAATCAAAAGTGAATGACACTCAAAATCCTGCAAGAAACTACTTGGCAACGTTAAACGATCCTCCACAAACGCCATACCAAAAACTTAAAAAGTGTGGTTGCCCTGAACGCGCGACTGGCATCAATTTCACTGAAAACAAAACTTAAATCTAAATCAGAAAAAAATGTTTGCCATAAAAAGGACAAGTTTACAGTTCGTCAAAAATAGTAATATATATACTATTTAACGTAAAGGATTACATAGGTCGAACAAAACTTACTCTCAGAAATAGATCGATTATTCATCATCAACAAATACGAAACCCCAGCACAAAATAGATTCCACTAAATGGACACATAGACATATGTGCAAAAAATAAGTCACCCAAATATCAAGTCTTGCCGCTTTAACTTTGTTCAGTCAATATTACTGATGAAACATGAAAATAGAAATTATGTTCATATAAAAATTACGAACCACGACTGAATGTACCTTAACTAAAGTACATTCACCAACAACTACTCATCCACAAGCACAATCTACCGAATGGCATGTTGAATTTAGTCAACCAAGTACCCTATATATAGGCACATTTATGACTTTTTCTCGCATTATTCAAACGCACGTATCTAGTTACGAACAATATTTTATACCTGCATACATGCATCAAATCATATCCATTCAGCTACTGGATATACTAAATTTACACAGCGTTAAATTTTGATTTTCAAGAGTTACATACAGTGAAACATGACAATTTAAGTTTTAGATTACTTTACTTGCCTAAATTTTTGTACGAAGAAAGTGTTCTCAAAATTCCAAATAGTTCTACGTTACCATCATTCAAATAATACCACAATACAAAGACGAATGCATTTATAGAAAAATACAACTTACGATTGAAAAAACATCAGTTAGTCACGCCAACAGTAACCCACGGACAATAAGGGAGGTCTCACAAAATTTAACCACAAGATTGAAGTTAGAGAGTCTTGATTGGAACTGTCACTAGTCACGTTCACTCAACCGTGTCAGCCTTAAATTTCGGCATAGAGATTATTTTCACATGAGCTTAAAGAACGGCCGTGGCTGGCCGAACTTACAAATGTGTCTAATCCTAATAAAGTGATTGTCCTCTGCCAATCAAACTGCATCCGAAACAGAGCCATATATATATATAAATATAAATATATGCATATATATATATACATACATATATGCACATACCTACATATATATGTATATATACATGCATATATGGGTACAGGTCATCAAAAAAAGTTGAACACAATGAGAATTGAAAACATAAAAACAAAAACTGAAAACGAACTTTTTTTCGAACAATGA
>NC_043008.1:65660613-65688113 GCF_006345805.1 Octopus sinensis
TTGAACAATCCCATCCAATTATTTGAAATTATGCTGACGTTAATTCTCCGGATTTCTTGATTTAATTCTAAATAATTTAAAGAGTTGCTAAATTACAATGTATTATATATCATTAAATTAACCATAAGAAAATAGGCCACCTTCTGAGTGAACAATTAAAAGTGTAAAGCTATCATATATATGTATGTGTATATTGGGGTTTTGGCTGTTATTAGAAGATACGACCTGGTATCATTCTCCTCCAATTGGATCTTACTCCTATAGATCCAATTTACGAAGCCAAACCTCCCCAGTTGGAACCATATTTCCTAGTAAAACTTGAATAACAGTTGAATTAGGACCTAAAATTTGAGACATAGTATTACTTTGCACATGAATTTATTTAAAATTAACTGAAATAGTTTTGTTTTTAATTTTAAAATCTACTCGCCGGTAGAAAGTTTCAAAATATATAAACAGAACATTTAACCTCGTTAAGAGTTGTAATCAAGAATATTTTTTTTCTTTAGCAAAGGTCATATCTTAAAAATTTGATATGGATCTGGTTTCTCATTATGAAAACATTATTATTATCCGTTGGCACGCTGGATAAAAACACATAGGAGCATTTTGATCGTCTTTAGTTCTGAGTTCAAATTTCACTGCGGTAAACGTTGCTCTTAATCCTTTAGAAGTCGATAAAATAAGTAGCAATTAATCACTGAGGTCGACGTAATCGACTAGCCCATTCTCCTAAAACAAATAACAGATCTTTTGCCTATTGCTGAAAGTATTATCATTGTTTTACTTCTCAGAACGCTCAGTCTTGTCTGCTCAGGTACACACTATGTGAACGGACAGTAGCTTGCTGTTAGATGTCTCACAAGGTATCTTTCCACATATAAGCTATGGTACCTGGTTCTTAATTATTGTGAGAGACATTTAACAACCAAGTACTAATCTCAAAATCCTAGCTGTTCCAAGCAGAGCAATTTTTTTAGCTTGCTCTGCTCTTATATCAATTACCATTTCTCTGACGTATTTCTCGAACTTGGCTGTTAATTCTCCAAGTGACCCAACAGCTACTGGAATGACACTGTTCTCATAGACCACATCCTTGCAATCTCTTCTTTTAGTAGTCTATATTTTTCAATGATTTCTAGTTCTTTGTCACTTATGCGTACACTCCTATTATTATTATTATTATTATTATTATTATTATTATTATTATTATTATTATTATTGTTGTTGTTGTTGTTGTTGTTGTTGTTGTTGTTGTTGTTCATATAGAAAAATAATAATATACAGGCACAGGATTGGATACGTGGTAAGAAGCTTGCTTCCCAACCACACGGTTTTGAGTTCAGTCCCACTGTGTGGCATCTTCGTTAAGGGTCTCCTACTTTGGCATCGGGCTGACCAAAGTCTTGTGAGTAGATTTGGTAGACGGAAACTGAAAGAAGCCCATTGTATATATATATATATATATATATATACACACACACCTATATATATGTGTATGTGTGTATGTATATGTATATGTATATGTGTGTGTACCTTTGTGTGTGTTTGGATCCCGCCCGCCACCATCGCTTGACAACCGATATTGGTGTGTTTATGTTCCCGAAACTTAGAATAAAGAGTAGGCTTACAAAGAATACATCCTGGGGACGATTTGTTCGACTAAAGTCGGTACTCCTATATAGCTGCTGCCAAATGACTGAAACAAGTAAAATAATAAGAGAGGGTTTAAAGTAAGAGGAAGAGATAGAGTTTGGTGAATACATTATTAGTATTATTATTATTATTATTATTATTATTATTATTATTATTGTTGTTGTTATTATTATTATTTGTAGTAGTAGTAGTAGTAGTAGTAGTAGTAGTAGTAGTAGTAGTAGTAGTTGTTGTTGTTGTTGTTGTAATAGTAGTATTCAGTTATCTCATTTGTGTTGATCGTTTTAAATGAACTTCCGATTGCAACTCTTTGATCATTGGATAGTTTCAGTTTTCTTTTCGTTTTGTTAATTTTAACCTTTATAATATGTGTGAAGTACCTAGCTGTGATTTTTCTTTAATAATATTCACAACTGAAAGTGTGTGTGTGATTGTATACGTGTGTGTGTGTGTGTGAACATATTTTTTAACATTGCCAAAGCGGAACGAGTTCATTCAGTGATGTCTGGACGCTTATGTTGGGGGTACTGCAGTTTGGGTGCTGATGATTGGGCACGGCCGGTAGTATGGCGCAGTGGAGTGTAATTTGAACCCTTTTGATCACAGCACTTTGTGGTACTAAAACGAAAAGCAAATAGACGAACACACAGACACACAAGCACGTGCAGACACACATACAAACACACACACACAAACATACTCTTAGAAGCGCAGAAATATACACATACATATAGATAGATAGATAGATAGATAGATAGATAGATAGATAGATAGATAGATAGATAGATAGATAGATAGATATATTGGTGGATAGATAGGGAAAGAGAGAGAGAGAGAGAGAGAGAGAGGAGGGGAAACATTTAAAAGAGAAAAATATTAAGATGTCTGATGTCCAAAAAGTCAATGGCAAATCAGTGACGCCAAATCAATGGCTCCAAAATGGCTGTACCACAATGACGGGGCCAAAATATCTCACCATTTAGTCAGTGTGGTGAATTACTGGTACCTTTCGCAGTCAAGTGTCTCTCATTGAGAAGACCAAGGAAAGTCGAAATCGGGTTGTCCCGGTGATGGCAGTGATTTATCTCCCCACTAACGATGCATACAAAAGTGCATTTTGCATCAAATACCAGTATGAGAATTTGTGCCATGTTAACTATAGCAGTATAGTTTGTTCTCACAAGAACATCCACATTTAATTGGGAATAACTCTTACCTCTCGGTATAAATTCTGCTTCTGCCCTTATAGTGAATGCTTAATTGCTCTGTTTTCTGATCTGGAAATTGGTTACCACAATTCCCAGATCTTAAGGTAATATTGTCATTTCTTTTAGAATGTTATGATCATCTTGTGGGACTGAGACATTTAATTTCCTAGCGTAACTCTTAACATTAGCTACTTGGTTAGATCTTTGTGTGCGAGTATTGGAATATTGTTTAGTGTATTTGCCTTGCTTTGTAAACCTTTTTCTGACCTATACATGTTCGTATATCTGACCTATACATGTTCGTATATTGATCTATACATGTTCGTATATCATAATGCTAGTATTTCTACCAATGTATGTAAGTCTTAAATCTGTTATATCTGCGGATATATTCTTCCTTGCCAAGACCGACGAGCCAGAGGCAATATAGTAGTTTCATCTCGGTTTCCCCTATGTTTTGGAATGACTGTATAGTGCTTCATTATCATTATTTATCCAGTTGCGATAAATGTCAGAAAGTATCAAAGATGAGAAGACTGTCCATTTTTGAGGTAATTTACAGGGAGTCAGCTAACTTACATGTGAAAACTCTTCTCTTTCGGTATATTAGAATTTGCTGAACTTCTATGACCTTGTCACATCTGGTTCTGTGATCATTCATCATCGAAAAGATATGCGGTATTTTCCTTGAATATAAAGGCACCGTCCAACGAAAGCTTGTTCTTCATCTGGGGAGACTGATGAAATGTGATCACAAATAAGTGTTGGTAATCTGAGAAAAATCTGCGGGAAAACTTTTCAATTTTAACCTTCATTCTTTCATGCAAATTCTTCATCATGTTGACATATGTCACTTTCTCTATTACAAATCAGAAGTGTTCCACCAAACTTTGTCCCTTTAAATTAGCATATACACAGCAAACACACCGCAAAATGCATACACACAAGTACACCTCAATCACACCACAAACAGAATTTTCACAGAAAATTTCACTGCTAACACGATACAATCGCAACAAACATTAAACATTATATATTTATATATACATATATATATATATATATATATATATATATATATTAGCGTATATATGCATACATACATATACACCCCAAAAACAACTGTTACACTATATACACTACAACCAGGATATAAGCAATAAACACGGCATAATTGGTACACACAGCGATTGCTTGAAGTACTATTTACTTAGTATACAGTACTTCAAACACAGGAACATATATCTTCTTACAAAAGCAGAGGAAGTCTATACACTTATAATAAATACTATACACACAGCAATCACACCTCACACAAAAATATACACCCACCCTAAATATAACGTAACCGGGATATATAATTATAATGAACACCTTCAAATATACCACAAACACGACATAAATTTTATATACACCACCGACAAACCATAAGTAGTATATAGTACTTCAAACACCCCACATGTTTAATATACATCACAAATAAACCATAACTAGTGTATATAACTACAAAGCAGCGCAAATACAATGATAAAAGTATATAAATAAGATTCTCAGAATAGGCAGAACATACATTTAGAAATTCACTACGAACATAAAACACTCTCTATATATACCAAAAATACAATACTAACTATATACACCTAGAAACATACCATAAAGTCTTTGAAATAAAGAATTGTAATTGTAGACATGACTATGAAACCAAATATTACATACAGAAGAATAAACAAAAAAATCAATAATGAAAAACATAAAACAATATTTATGTCCCCTTTTTTTATTACCATTTGACATTATTTAATTATTATTCAGTCATCTTATTTTTAATACGTGTTTACACTTCACTACCAACAGTAGCTTTGTGTGTGAGGAACAGGTTTAGGTTTGTAATTATGACTGTATTCTTACTGTAAATAATTTACAAATATATGCAGAGTCTTGTCCTAATATTCTATGTATGCTGAGTATATTTTTCAGCCAGAGGGTTTAGATTCTGTATTTCTTCACACGTTTTTGTAATTTGCATAGTGTGTTGTGTGCTGTGTTTTGAAGCGCTATTCTATTTAGGATATAGAGTTTTACGTTCTACAGTTAAGGTTAAGCATCGTTATACAACCGACTTTGCCTTTCATCCTTTCCAAGTCGATAAATTAATCAGTGAAGAGCAAGGGTCAATTTAAACGACTAACCTCCTTTCCTCAAAATTACTGGCCATGTGCCAAAATTTGAAACCGCTATTATTATTATTGTTGTTGTTGCATCTGTTATTGTTGCTGCACATCGCTCCTATGAGTTTGTTGCTATTTACGTTCTTACACAAAGTTATACATTTTACATTTGTTATCACTATTTAGATAATTTAAACAGGGCCTCAGAGTGCTGATTGTCTTTTGCTATATCTGCAACCCCTAGGGGCTAAATTAAGGGTTGTTCAGCAAACATGCCCCTCATTTTTTGTATATATATAAAAAAACGGATGAGAATTGTTCGGCCGCTGAAAAGAACAGCTATAACGAACCGTAGCAACATCTACTCGGTAGTTCGCGCGAATGACTATTTATCAGACCAATACATCACGAGCCCCGTCCGTCAAATGTGTCACCCCGCATCTCTTCTGCATGTACTGGCTCTAGAACCACTACTGCAGAACAAAAGGAGCATCAGGAACAACACAACACGGGAGAATTATGGAAAGAACTTTCCACAACTAAATATGTAAGCACTACCATCACAGGAACAGTAAAAGTGATCTATGACAGCAAAAAGCAACAGGGACACTAGCAAGAACAATGCCACCTCCACCATTCTGCCAGCCGCAACAGTAAATCAACCACCAACAACATCATTAACGAAGGAAATAAAAATAAGGAAAATATGACGCATCATATAAGTGAAGCAATTTTTTAAAACTGAATATGAATCTAAAATTTTTAACTAAACGTTGGAGAAATGAGAGCGAAATATGGTACTGAATGTCCATAGATTTGTCCGTAGATTTGTCCAGCAAGAAACGGATTTACAGACAGTTCAATACAAAACTATTGGGACAAGAAGTAGACGAGAGCAAGCAACACAACAGCAGACAATTTGAAAGAGCAAAACTTTTATAGTCAGGGTGGTGGGGTATGGAACTTACGAAGTGGGGTTAATATCAGCGGAAGACGTCAAAAATGTACTCAATAATCTACTTAACGAGTGACGAGAACCTCCTCGTCCCCATTTGCCTTCGCCGAAGGGTGTTTAAAATAAGGATATTAAATATACCACCAAAAATCAACATTCGGTGATTGGTGACAGTGGTTCTCTTCGACACAGAGGTAAAAACCAGTATTCTGAATATTCAAAGAATGCAGAAGCAGAACTGATTAGGACAGGGTGTGCAGGTACTTATACACGTGGATTCGACAAGTTTCGAGGATTCCAGATTTCATAAACTTACCAGATATTACAAAGCTTCATATAACTTTTGAATCAGGAGGAGAAAAAGACACAAATTCCACAAATGACACAAAGGGGACACAAATTACACAATCGACACAAATTACCTCAAACCCTTTTGCCGACGTCAAAGGAAATCAACATTACTGCCGATGTAATTACCTCTACCCGACCTGCACCTCCACAGTAACAACAACTGCGACACAAAATCATACTAACGATGTCGGAGACTGTACGCAAACTTAAAAGAGTTACCGGATAGTACGAGGTACAAAGGCTTAATAAAGAAGCATAGAGTGGATATATTAAGGGACACACCTTATAAATGGTAAAAGAAAGAAATGAGGCTGCTTGGTGAGGCAAGTAGTCCGTTTTCATATTCATTTCATTGTTATCATACATGTACAACATACGTTTTTAATTTTAATTTTTATATTTATTTAATTGTCTGTGTTTTTGTATGTTCCCACATGTGTTGTACTAATATCTGTGTATACCCTTTATGGGAAATAATGAAACAAGAATCGTTAATACGCCGGGCGAAATGCGTAGCCGTATTTCGTCTGCCGTTACGTTCTGAGTTCAAATTCTGCCGAGGTCGACTTTGCCTTTCATCCTTTCAGGGTCGATTAAATAAATACCAGTTACGCACTGGGGTCGATAGAATCGACTTAATCCGTTTGTCTGTCCTTGTTTGTCTTCTCTGTGGGTAGTAAAGAAATAGGTATTTCGTTTGCTCTTTCGTTCTGAGTTCAAATTCCGACGAGGTGGACTTTGCCTTTCATCCTTTCGGAGTCGATTAAATAAATACCAGTTATACACTTGGGATGATGTAACCGACTTAATCCTTTTGTCTGTCCTTGTTTGTCCCCTCTATGTTTAGCCCACTATGGAAAATAAAGAAATAAATATAAAGAGGCCTGAATACTGACCTCACGCTTAGAATGTTCAAAATTTTATAAAGCCATGAATAATTAAAATAACAGATACTATTGGCGTTCTCAGCATACAAAATAACGTTACACCTTCTCTCCTATATTGAAGATTTAAGCATAAAATAAACATCAATCAATACAAGCTATCCCAAACTTAACCCTTCCAATAGTACAATCATAAAAGATGTATCGAAGACGCTAAAAACAAGATAGGAGTTCAGCCATTTCGCTGCTGACATTAAGAAATATACTTAAGAACTAATATATCCCTGAAACATATATCTTTTGATATCAGTAATAACATTTTCACATTTTAAAACTATTGAAAAGCTAAACTGAAGAAGTCTTGTACAATTTTTCAAGTCAACATATCTTTTAACTGAAAATGTTATAACATTAAATATTATTTTATGAAATCTCATAACTGTGTAACTATAAAAATAAAAATCTTTGAAGATATATCAAACTAAACAGTAAAATTCTTGTCAAATTTCTCAAGTCAACATAAATCGGTTTTAAATTTATTTTTGTCATGTAAAATGGAGTACTTCACTAACTAAAATTTGATGAAATCTTGTAAATGTATATCAGAAAAATCATTACATATCATGAGTAAAATAAAAGAAGAATAAAAAATAAAAGCAGTTTGAAGAAATAGAAATCTAAATGGTAGAAGTCTTGTGAAATTCCTCGGGTCAACAATCACCTGAAATTTATTTTTCAAATAAAAGTATACGATACAGAAAGTATTTATTTGATGAAATCTTATAATAGTATATCAGTTAATTTGTAGATGACATATCTTCTAGTAATAACAAAGAAGAAGAAGAAGAAGAAGAAGAAGGAGAAGAAACGAAATTTATTGAATTCGAAAAAGACCAAAAAAAACTCTATTGTTGGTTTAGTAAACTTTTCTATTCTTAATTAAATTTCACTAAATTAATATCATTTTTGGTATCTATGAAGAGATATTGTATACTAAAATTATGGAGTAGTAGTTTCGTGTTTGGGAAAGTGAATTACAAATAATTTATATTTTTATATATATATTTTCTGTTAGAAATTCATTTTTATCAATATACTTATTGAGATTAAAGGTTATCAAACACAGTCAAAGATAGTGAGAACAAGAAAGCGAGCTAAAACAGCAAAACACAAAATTTATATATATAAAAAAGGAAAAGAGTAGTAGTAATAAAAAAAATAAATTTAAAAAAGTATATATAAAGCAATGGTCGATATATTGATAAAGAGAGAAAAGGGAAGCGAAGAAAAGTAGGAGAGGCGAGAAGTACACCACGAAAACAGGGAAGAAATATGAGCATTGTTAGCTGATTAATATCCAATAGTGACCTGTTATTTCAAATCTTCTAACTTCCTACCACCCCTATCTTTCAGAATGAGTATTTCTCCAGAACAATATCTATCAATGAATCACAAAGGTTACAAACAGTTGGCTGCAGTAAATACAGTAATGCTTCCTTCTTTTTTTCTTTTGTTTTATTGTTTTATTGTTGTAAATGCTTTATTATATTTTGCTTTTGTTTTCCCCCTCTCTCTTTCTCCTCTGATTTTACCCAGTTCTTCCTGCGTGAAGAAATATTGTAGTATTGTATAACATGCTGCAATCTACCAATTTCTTGTTTTTCATGTTCTTCTCGCTTTTCTCCGTATTTGTTGATATTCTTTATTCTTTTTTTTCTTTAGCTGTATTGCATTTGTGTCAAATAAAGAAATCTTCATTATTATTATTATCCTCTCTTCATAACCTCCATCATCGTCCTTATCATTTTTAATATCATTTTATTACCATTATTATTATTATTATTATTATTATTATTATTATTATTATTATTATTATTATTATTATTATTATTATTGTTGTTGTTGTTGTTGTTGTTGTTGTTGTTGTTGTTGTTGTTGTTGTTGTTGTTGTTGTTGTTGTTGTTGTTGTTGTTGTTGTTGTTGTTGTTGTTGTTGTTGTTGTTGTTGTTGTTGTTGTTGTTGTTGTTGTTGTGTTGTTGTTCTTCTTCTTCTTCTTCTTCTTCTTCTTCTTCTTGATGCTGTTGTTGTTCTTGGTGTTATTAATTTTGCTGCTCCCTCGTGCAACCCATTTTTAGCAAAGATAAGGTCATGCAGATAGTAAGTAGATTTGATCTCACTGCCAGGCACAAATATTCTTTTTCTTATATTTCTGTTTGTTTATTTTATCCATCCTGTGTTGTATTTTATTTTAGTTATGTGAAACTGAAGGAGTAGGAGGTATAGTACTAGCTAAACTCCAGACCAAGGTAATGACGCGTTTTCCCATCACAATGAAACCATATAATATTTACTAAGCATAAGGTTATGATTTTTCTTTTTTACTCATGTCCATGACGATTACTTCAAAAGCATCAACAGCCAACCCAATCCAGTCAGATTTAACTTAAATAAAACAAATCGCAAGTTAAGTTGCGAAAGTGAAGTACATCCAATATTAAATACCACGCTCGTTAAATTTATAATAAAAATGGACCTAAGTATTTGTCTGGTATTTTAAGTTGTCACCCTCGATATGCGGTATTTTCCTTGAATATAAAGGCACCGTCCAATGAAAGCTTGTTCTTCATATGGGGAAACTGATGAAATGGGATGTTTTGGGGGGCTTTCGTTTTACAGAAACCCACTATATCGAGTAAGGAGGCACATGACCTAGTGGTTAGAGCAGTGGACTCGCGGTCGAGGGATCGCGGGTTCGAATCTCAGACAGGGCGATATGTGCGTTTATAAGCGAAACACCTAAATGATAGTTAAAGCATGTTTAAACAGCAAGTTGACCTCTGTGACATTTGCAATCATGGAAGAAATGCCACTAAGTATTTAGTCCGGTGTGCTAACTATTCTTATTTCTTTACTACCCACAAGGGGCTAAACATAGAGGGGACAAACAAGGACAGACAAACGGATTAAGTCGATTACGTTGACCCCAGTGCGTAACGGGTACTTAATTTATCGACCTCGAAAGGATGAAAAGCAACATCGACCTCGGCGGAATTCGAACTCAGAACGTAGCGGCAGACGAAATACTTATTTCTTTACTACTCACAAGGGGCTAAACACAGAGAGAACAAACAAGAACAGACAAACAAATTAAGTCGATCATATCGATCCCAGTGCGTAACTGTTACTTATTTAATCGACCATGAAAGGATGAACAGCAAAGTCGACCTCGGCGGAATTTGAACTCAGAACGTAACGGCAGACGAAATACGGTTACACATTTCGCCCGGCGTGCTAAAGTTTCTGCCAGCTCGCAGCCTTTCTACTCTCAAATTATATAGGTTTCAAATTCTGGCACAAAGGGAGCAGTTTCGAGGGGGGTCCACGTCGACTACACGTACCCCAGTGTTCAACTGGTAATTATTTAATAGACCCCGAAATGATGAAATGTGATGACAACCTCGGCAGAATTTGAATCAAAACGTAAAAATGGGTGGAATGCCACTAAACATTTTTTCCGGCGTGCTAGAGTCTCTGATACCTTGCCGCGCTGCCGCCTTAAATAATATTAATAATATTGTTACAGTTTAATATACAGGGTGTTCGGGCTAAATGTGATAGCTCGCATAAAATGAAAGCAAAACACAATAGCACATCCATTTTGAATCAAATTTTATTCAAAGTAGCTGCTTTCAACCAAGGCCTCAATATCGTTCCGGAAGCATGCACATGCGTTCTTCACTGTTTTCCTAGGAAGATCTTCGAACACCGCCTTGATCTTGAGCAACAGCTTGGCCTTCGTGATGTAGGCAAAGCGGTTGGTGCCTCCTTGAACCGCATCCCACACATTACAACAGGGGAATTGGGACGCATCCGGGCGGAGGTAAAGACAATGGACCGCACCCTCTTTGGGATTTTTTGGGGGGCTTTCTTTTTACAGGAACCCACTATATCGAGTAAGGAGGCACATGGCCTAGTGGTTAGAGCAGTGGACTCGCGGTCGAGGGATCGCGGGTTCGAATCTCAGACCGGGCGATATGTGCGTTTATGAGCGAAACACCTAAATGATAGTTAAAGCATGTTTAAACAGCAATGATACCGAATAATGGCAACAGCGATAATAATAACAACAACGATAATAATAATAATAATAATAATAATAATAACAACAACAACAACAACAAAAACAACAACAACAACAACAACAACAGCAATAATAATAGTCTTTTCTATCAAATGTACAAGATCTGAAATTTTGGTTGGGAGGTTAGTCGATTACATCGACCCCAGTGCTCACTTGGTACTTATTCCATCGATCCCAAAAGGATGAATGTTAAAGCGGGATGAAATATGTGAGTACGTGTACATATGCATATATATATATAAACAGACTGGCACACACATATATATATGAATGTATATCTATTTATGTATTTATGTATGTATATTTGTACCCACATCTGAGTTTTCTTCACTGGATTAACCATATTCAAAATTACGTTTATTTCTACCCTTGCTGTAATAATGATCACTTACCCCTGTCTCTCCTTTCCGGTAGTCGGTGTGCATAATAGTTTCTCTATATTTTCTCCCCATAGCTAGAGATTATCTATGTCCAATCTAAAGCTTAGATTAAAACAGAAAACTTCAATTAACATAAAATATTCTTTATTGTAAAGTACGTAAATGATTGTTTCCATTATCTCCAGAAGTTTTATGTATATCTCGTTAGTTTCTTTACTTTAAATCTTCATGCACAATTTTATGTCGTTAGTGAATTTAAATCGACGTTTATACTTACAAGTTATATGTGTTTAGCATAAAATATAAGTCTATTGGGGAAAAGGAAACGATCGGTGACTATCAAATATTAAATCCGTTACACTCTTCATTATTTCTAAGCTGGAATACGCCAACATATTTCTATAACTTATGTTTAATGACTGAGACTAGAATTTCGTTTTTCTTAAAGTCATCAAGTGTTCAACTATAACGGAAGTCATATGATTTATGTTATTATTTTTCGTATAAAAGTAAACATTTCTAAGGCATTATCTACAATTCTATTCTTAACAAATAGCTAAGTTATGAAACGTCATTTATTTATTTGCCGGAACGAAAATATTTTTCTTCTTTATTCTGAAGAGTTCTGTTGATTCTATGACGATAAGTAAATATACCTGTTAGATATTTCAGTCCAGTAATCCAAAGTTAAATATTGGATTTAATGTTTATACTCAAACACACGTTGCCAATCAGATTTATGCAATTTATTTTCAGATAATCGCTTCATTACTTTGTTACATTTCCTCATAGGTTCCACACAGGTGAATACATTTAGAGTAATATCTAAATTCAATACACTTGGGGAAACATTAACTTCTGGACGGATTTCTTCTAATTTAAGTAATATATGCTATTTCGTCTTTCTTTTTGATCAGCAGAATACATCATCCAATATGCCTTTTCCTGATTTAAGGGAGCAGAGTGTTGTTTTAGGGTAGTTTGCTACCTCTGGCACATAAAGCGACTGACACCCATTGGATTTAAGTGAATTTGTTGTTGCGGTTATTGTTGTTTTTTAGTCCCCAGATTTCCCGGGTCTAGTAGGCATATGAAAGATCTTCCATTCCTAAATGGCCCATCGGTTTGTGCATCAAAATCTATTTATCCAATAGATAGTTGGTTGAAGACAATATGATGAGTTTTGAGCGGTATTTCTCTACTATCGCCAGTAAACCGAGCCTTCTTGTAAATGCTCCCGTATTCAACACAGAAACTGACATACATTAGCATCCGCTTATTCGTAAGCTTATTTGTAAGATACTGTTTGTCGGAAATAGAGCGAGGCGTTTTCTTCCATATTTCTTTTATAAGTTCGATTTACTTCCTTCAGAGAGGTGACTCCTGTAAAAGATGGTGTTAGGTACGGGTTAACTCGGTCTCAAGAGTGCAGAAATATTGCGGATATTAGAAATTATATAAAAAGAAGGATTACTAAGTATGAGTGGGGTAAGTTGTGAGAAGAATGGGAGACAACTTTGATTTTATATACATAGATATACTCGTATAAATTCTATTTCAATATCGATCCCAAATAAATATATAGAAGGGAAAATATTGTGGAAGATGGGAAAACTTATTGTCATAAATAAGAAAAGGAACAAATAATGTTCACAGTTATACGGTGTCCATATAGTGAATAAAATTCTCATGCTTATTTGCATAAAATTTATTTGAATTAAAACAAAATATAATTTAATCAGAAAAAATCTATGACGCAATCCGGTGTTCATTTATAAATTTTCATTGACAACTGCTAAATATTTATTACCTCCGCCTCAGCGAAGGCGAAAGTATTGTTTCCAGTCGTGTTTGTTTCTTCGTCCGTGAGCAAGATATCTCAAGAGCCGCAGGATGAGTTCGGATGAAACTTTCAAGGATACTTGGCCTCGTCACTAGCAGGAACTGATTAGATTTGGGGATCAATCTGGATTATTTTTCCGGGTTTTTTTAACTTAATTTTTGTGAGCGATCGGGTTCGATTTTAGTATTCTCGCTTGTGAGAGCAGTCGAGTTTATTTAAGATATTCTCATTTTAAAAATCATCTCCGGCTAATTGTTAGGAGGACGTTGGTGTTACCTTGCGGAGGCTTGCGCTCTCTGAGTTTACTTATACATTCAGACATTTGTCTCGAAAAAGCAATGTTTTGCCTGCGCTAATCATACCATCACTTCTCACAGTGATTTTAGTTCCGTAAGTTCGTTTACAGATGTCTAATATATAAATCTCTATATTAAGAATTTATGTTTGTATTTTGCAAATTTTTAAATCAAATTCCATTAATTTGGCGGCATACATAAATACATCCTCTGAGTGATTTAGGCGTTACCGCTCTGTATCATGTCTTTTTGTATAACAAAATATGTAGCTTGGTGTTCTAAACATTTTTAAGTCTACCCTGATGTTAATGATTCATTACATCATATTTTGGATCATTTTAAAATATTAGCTCTATCAGTTATACAGTGATATCATTATTTGCTTGGAATTTATGCTGTTTATTGCTATGTTATTTGTAATTTGAGATGTGTATGCCCTTGTTGCAAATACAACATTGAAATAATGGCATGATAAAATAAAAAAGCGAACGATCCACCAGCCTACCAACCTAGCATCTGCTAATCTGTTATCATAATGACACAGCTGTGTTCTCTCAGTCAGCTGTTAATTTTTCTATAAATAAAAATAAAGCATGTAACGAACGTATCAAATTGCCAAAAGGTAACTGCAACTGTTTTACATCACAATTGATTGCGTGATTGAGCGCTTTAGTATCTGCTCTGATATCATAGAATTTACTGCAACCAAACAAATCCTTAATAAGTTATCAGTTATTAAGAAACAAAATAGAAAAAGATTACTTTTCTCTTTATTTATATATATATATATATATATATATATATATATATATATTCCTTTGTCTAGTTTGTTATTTGGATAATAATTACACTTAAAAATCTCTTAACGTCTATTATCAGTCCATATGCAGATAAACTATATCTATACAAAAGAAAAACATCAGTCATTTTCTTTTCTTTTCAAAAAAAATAAATGCAATAGAAATACGTTTACAGATATATGATTACATAGAAAAAAACTATTTTCAATATGAGGGTCCAAAGGAAAGTTGGATTAGTTTTATTAACACGACGGGTTTAGCTTCAAATTGATCGTTTGCAAGTGTTCCTCACTCATAGATGAATGACATGTGTACTGTCCTTTGGTCTATACTCACGTAAAGGATATCCTCGTGTACAAATCAAGATTCAACACCACATATATCTTATTTCACTATTCTTATATGAATGGAAATGCCTAAAACGTTAAAGCAGTTGTCTTCAAGGCAATTACATTTAAACCTCATTTTCTCCAATGAACTCACATATTTGACTAATAAATCAGTAGAACGGTAGAATCAGATTAAATTAGCGATGCTAAGCGTCAGGAAATAGCAATACAAAAGTTAGATAGTGTTATATATTGTATACGTATATGTATGTCATTATTCAGTTTTATCTCAAGATTTCTTGCCAATAGAGAAAAAGCCCGTTTCTAACCTAGATCCAAGGCTCCTTCATTGGAATTTGAACATCAACAACAGGAATTTTTTATGAATGCATGTAAATATATATGTATACGTGAAGATTTGTATATTGTGTTTTATGTATGTCTTCTCATGCATATGCTTGTATAATTAAACATGCACAGTTATACTTAAATGATAAACTTCTGGAAAGTGTTATAGATTTTTTAGTTTCAGTGACGAATGAATGTGTAGTTTTCGAATCAGTTTTATCTTTTTTAATTTTCAGAAGCCTACTTTCTCAATATTGGTACATATCCCAGTACCTCAATAATTGCAGGTATACACCTGAATTTGTTATCTCGACAGAGTAATTGGAGATTTTGTCATAGGTGCCATTGTGCGATATGTTTTCCTCCACCCCTGGATACCTTTAACATGTATGTATGTATGTATGTAAAGATAGATAGATAGATAAATAGATAGATAGATAGATAGATAGATAGATAGATAGATAGATAGATAGATAGATAGATAGATAGATAGATAGATAGATAGATAGATAGATAGATAGATAAACAGACAGAAATATTCATATGCTTGTATAAGTGCCGTTGCGAGCTGAGCTAGAAGCAAACGGGAACGTTTCAAGCAAGATCATTGCTCGAAGACTGATGAGTTGTTTTTCTATCTAGGTGAGTAAATTGAAATAACTAATCTCTTTAGAGTGTTTGGCAAACATTTGATTTTCTTGAACCTGAGATATCTGGTTCGATGTTTCTGCCCACAGTGTGCCCAATTTCCATGCTACAAAATACTCGGCAGTATTGTGATAGAATTTCACGAGAAAATGCGTTGTGGGAACGAATGTATTTACTGTGGAAAGATTTTCAACGTGATTTTTGTACACAATAGTTGGGTGTTTTCTACTGTCGACAGTCGAAAAACTGCTGAATGAATAAGAAAGAATCCTATAAAACAAAGGTCTATAATACTGACCTCTCGCATTTATACAAATTTTATTTTAGCATGCTTGAAGAAAGAGGGTTAAAAGTTTTTAAAGAATATCAAATGGATGTTGAAAAATATCAAAGCATACGTGATTAAGGCGGTGCTCCAGCATGGCCGCAGTCAAATGGCTGAAACAAGTAAAAGAATAAAAGAATAACAAAACGGCTATTGCATACTAAAATTAGTGTGGGTTTGACGAAATTGAGGACAGTGTAATACCTGAAGACAATGATAATGTAATTAAGCGTTTTATGAAGTGATGATTTTGGCGCTTCTGATTTTAACGAGGCACAAGTTTTAGACGTTGGAGTTGATTGAATGTTTTTGCTTTTATTATTACTGCATTGGATAAGACTCACATTGAAGTCATTCGAGGAAATTATCTGTATGTAAGATTTGTATGCACTCATGGTTATCAGATATTCCACGTGTAAAGAAGTTTTTCAGTTACGCTGATTTTCTGCTTCGTGTTCAATAGAAAAAGCCTGCTATCATGCATCATTCTTTTTATAAAAGGATCTCCCAATATCTAAGCTGCTTTTTTCCTTGTACAGTTTTCATGTATGATATCTTAATTGTAAAGGACGTCTTCTGCAATGCTGATTTCGTGCTTTATACTGAACAGAAAATACAGGCATGTTGTTTTTTAATATAATGTTTTTTGCTATACCTAAGTAGTTTTGCATGTTTTCCTGTAGGAAACTTTAATTATAGATGAAATTTTTAAACCCTCTTTTTTTCTGTGACATGCATAGTCACACCTTCTACGAAGCAGTGTCAACTGTTCGTGTACGATATTTTAAGTGTAAATTACTTTCTAAAATGTCTGGTGGGGATGTTCTGTGTCTAATATTAAACATGTTTTGATGCTATTTCCTAAATAAAAACTATATTAAAATATATTGGGTGACAAGCACCGAAATTGTAGAGCGCTTAAATACACAAACTTTATATAATATGAATTTATTTACATAATAATCTTCCTACACTGAGGGTGCATCTTATATACCGTAAAATATGGTACTTCCAACTCAAAATTAGTTCATGCTCTCGGTAAAGAAGAGTAATTAAAATTCTTTTAGCGTGAGTTTTTTTAAGAATATTTCTATACTTTTATCTCTTACTTTATAATTTGGTTTTTGTTTAGATTTTTCTTCCTTTATTTTCATTACGTTTTTGCTTCAAAGAATTAGTTTTTAAAAGCAGGAAGTAATTCTAAATTGTAATATTGGCAATTGAATCTTCATTGTCTGAGAAATTTTTAGAAGCAGACATTTATTTTATTTAGTTTAGAAATTTTTTTCTCATCTTTGCTTTAATTATTTTGTTCTTTTTTTTTGTTTATATTTTTCTCTTCTTCTTTTCAGAATGTTGATTTAAGTTAATAAAGACTTCATTGGTTGTAAAGAAAGGGAAAACAAATCAGAAGAGATAATAATAATGATGATAATAATAATATTATAATAATAATAACGAAGAAGAAGAAGAGGAAGAAGAAAAAGGAGAAGAAGAAGAAGAAGAAGAAGAAGAAGAAATTATCATTCGTGAAGCAAACCAAAATTTTTGTAAAGATAATATTTTAATATATTTCAGTGCCTTTCAATAAGAAACTAAAGAATTCAATTACGATCGATGCTGTTGTTGGTGTTACTGATGTTTTGTAACTACCCTGCTATAGGTATACTTAAGTAATTAAGAAGAGTATGTAAGGTGTTATGCTTAGTCACTTGTATAATGCTATCGTTGTAAAGCAATCTAATTGCGTGATGAATTATGCACGTGTTTTGTGTCAAAGAAAAAGCTGAAGCTTGTAGGTAATCGTCACTTATAATATAAATATTCTAGAAAAGACTTATGGGGGAAATGTTTTCTTATACACGCCAACACGCCCCTCGCGCACATGCATACATTTACACACACGCACATATAAGCAACATTGTAAATATATTACTTAGTACACTATAAAGTATTACTTTTACACACTCACATACATCAGATACACACGTACATGTGTATGCGTGTGTGTTTAATTTGCTTAAATGCAATAATAAAATATTTTTGAAAATATTAACTCACTTATTGGAGGGAAACACACAGGTAATAAAATACAAACGCTCTTCATTCTTTAATGAAAGCGAGCGCAAGCAAAATCATTGCTCTTTTATGAGAGTGAAATCACAGAGCGTATGTAAAATAAGTCTACGCAAAAGGTACTTTGAATTTGAAAAGCAATTCAAATTCTATTTGTTTGACATCGAAACAACAACTATTGATTGTTACCGTTGCATTGGATAAACAGTTACTTACAAAGTGGAAACCAATTATTGTTTCATATTTATTAACTTTTATATTTAATCTGAGTAATACTTATTTACCCAGGGTGCATAAAACTACTATAGATAAAGGAATTACAGTGACTCTATGCTGATGAACCAAGTGTCGGGTGTAACCAAGAGAGTTGGTGTAAAATTAGAGATAGATTATCTTCAGTTAAATAATCTGCAGCTTACTTTGGGAGTCTAGTTATGTAACTATCGATACAACTGAATACACGAATTAGGAATACGCAACTACAAATTGAATTTGTCAGCTCAGAGATGACTTTTATTTGACACTGGCATGTGATCTCTCGTATGCTGGGCGCTGATAAAAAGTTAATCATAGGAAGTTGTAATTACATCGCGTATCAGAATTGTTAGACAATGAGGAAACCAGGAGCAATATTAGTAGTAAATTATGTGAAAAATATAATGCATAGAAAGCTATCTACATAGGTTTTCTCCACAGTTCTTTATTATTTCTAAAGTTAGGCAAATATGAAGCAAAATCTAAAGGTTTGGGAAATGTTATCTTTTCTGGGTCTCATGTAAGCAAACATACTGATGTTATTCAGTGAGTTAGGATATTAATATAAAGTATAGAACATATCATCTAAGTCTATAATGGTATGTTAGTAGCCCCTTAAAACTTCGTACAAATCATGATGAAAATGATTAACGTTTATTTATCTATAGTTTCCAGGGTTTCTATAGACGTGCGTGTGAAGCATTTTTCTGCGTTAGTTTATGTATATATATATATAATTAATAATATCAGGGTAATAAACATTTTAGAAAATTTTACTAGCGTAAAAAAATTAGTCAATAGACTATATTTTATTCATATAAAATACAGTGTACGTTAAGACACATTAAGAGGCTTCCATCATAGGAATCGTATTACGCTAGAAAGGCAAGTTAATGTCCAAACCACTAATTAGGGATAAATTCTCGAAGGGAATGAATTGCGATTGCGCAGTGGATTTCAAAAAATAAAAATATACAAGCAATATAATACATGCTGGATTGGCCTCGTTATTTATATATTTAATCTATGGCGCCCCTGTTGACAAAGACATCGCCTGGTAAATAATAATTGTTATTTACTAAAATAAGTCAGAAACCATGGTCCAGGAAATAGATGGTAAATGTTTTTTTATTTTTCATTCCCTTCGAAAATTTATCCCTAATTAGTGGTTTGGACTTTAACTGTTCGTTCTAGCGTGATAGGATTCCTATGATGGAAACCTTTTAATGTGTTTTAATGTACACTGTATTTATATATATATATATAATATATATATATATAGTCATATTTATACACGTATATGTACACACACACACACACACACACACACACACATACACACACACACACACACACGCACACACACATATATATATATATATATATTCAGAAACGCAAACGTGCACATATGAACACACAGAAATATACACATACACATATACGTACTGCGTTTCTATATGCCCGTATGGTTAAGTCACTATGTAACACTACATTACGTAAGTACAGTTTTACACACACACATGCATATATATGTGTGTCTATGTGTGTGTATGTAAACGCGTATGTATATATATATATATATATTGAGAGAGAGAGAGAGAGAGAGAGAGAGCAGCCATAATATAAGGGTCAGTAAAACAAGTGTATTGAAATATTTATTATAAAAGATTAGCAAAGCATTGAGTCTAGATATCCTACACATATTTAGATATATCTAACATCTGTCTTTCGATAAAGTCTCATGGGAATGGGGGAAATATTTCGTAAGTTATGAGGAGATAAACAGATAATCTTCCAAACTGCAACTGCCAAAAGTTAAGGGCCACTTAAAAAAAACAATGACAAGTGGAACAAGAACAAAGACAAAACCTTACTATTAATATTTTGTGAACATCTTTTTACTATCATTGAACCCCTGACATCTGTTACCACAGGACTGAATTGATTTCTTGAAAACAAATGGAGTAATATTGTTCCATTTGTTTTTCAATGGTTCCCAGTGTTGGTTCTTTGGGTTTCTCCTTCGCCCCCATCTTCAATAATGTTCCAAACGTTTTCTATAGGGACTTTGAGGTAGCCTTTCCATGAGACCAACTCCTTCATCACTCAAACAATCTTTGACTTTCTTCGCAGAATGACAGGGAGCGATGTCCTACACGAAGATATGAGGTTAAACTGACGAGTATCGGAGATGTGGAAGGGCATGCTGTATAAGAATCTGCTCGTAGATTTCAGCATTGACGGTCCATTTTAGACGAATAATTGGACCAGGACCAAAAGCAGAGATCATTCTCCATAGCGCTACACTGCCTCCTCCATATTTCACTGTCTTCGTCATACATGCACGAAATAACCTTTCGCCACTTCGCCTGACGTACATTCCACCATCGGAACCAATGATATTAAACTTCGATTCACCACTGTTCTTCTGTCTAAAAGATCACTGTTCTCCTGTATAAACTACATGTTCGTGAGCAAAACGAAGAAGGGTTCTTTGATTCCTCTTGGAGATCAAATGTTTCTTTGCTGGTGCCTGAGGAAGCAACCCAGAACCGCGTAACCTACGAGAAACTGTTTTGCGCGATACGTTGACATTGGAAGTGGAGTTAGATTCACGGGATATCGCACGCTAATACCTATCCTTCAGTGATATTCTAACCATAATACGATCCTGTCTTGGTGAAGTTTTACGTGGTCTCTCGGTGTGGGGTTTAGCACTTGTCGATCTTGATGACGTAACATTAGCTACAATTCCTTGCACAACGCTTCTACACCTTCCTGCAATAGTTGCTATTACAGAATTTGACTTGCCCTCTTGGTGAAGGCACACAGTGCTTTCTTTTTCATCACAGGACACCGGTTGTCTCTCACAAGCCGCTATATTGAGAGTTGAATGTTCCAATAATGTAAGATCATAAGACGTAACTGTTAGTCCATTAATAGTCTTCTAAAGAACAAATACCTCGGTTAGTAGTTCATTCTTATCTATGTGACCCTTAAAATTTAGGCCGCTGCAAATTGGAAGACAGTATGTTATTTCCTCATAACTTACGAAATATTTATTCCATTCAGTTGGAACTTTTACGAAAGATAGATATTAGATGTATAACATATGTATAAATATGTATAAACTATCTAATCTCAAGTGTAGCTAATCGTCTATAATAACTATTTCAATACACTTGTTCTTACTGACCCTTATATATATATATATATATATATATATATACATATATATATATATGAATATATATATATATAATATATATATATATATATATGTATATATGTATATATATATGTATACAGATATATATATACACACACACATATATATATATTCATATATATATATGTATACAAATATATATATATATATATATATACAAATATACTTGCACAAAGGCGTGTGTGTATGCAAGTGTATGTATATAAATGAGATACGACTGCTTCCTTTTCAAGAAATACAACTTGTACAACATAAATACGCTACACACGCTATCCAAGCAGCTGTTCGGAATAGACACATATTTTTGTATCCCCTTAATATAAAGTTGAATTTATACATAGAGATATTTTCTTTTGCTTAGACTAGAATGTTATGACAGAATCACTTGCTTTATATGTCTACAATGAAAGAAAAATATAAGTTTTTTTCAGTAAACGAGGGAGTTTTTAGCTGCATTTATTTAACCAGGCTATTACAGAATAGAACAGCATTGTCAAAAAAAATATAAAGAGAACAGTTGAGAGTGACAATTGGTAAGAAGAAGAATTAAATACGTTATTCCACTTCAGAACGTTGATTCTGACCTTTGATCTCACCTAACAATGATGCTAAAATAGACGTGAAGCTAGTCAGAAACTAAAATTGGTTCTGTAAAGAAATCTGACAGTGCTGTAATTATAAGAAGCGTTTATATCTTAGGTCAATATGTCCTTGAAAAATGGATATAAAAGTTTCTAGAAAGAAATGCTTACCAAGTGCTAATTCTTACACGTATTGTTGATTTTTCTCTCACGTTTTATTTTATTTTTTCCTATTCGTTCTTTTCCATAAATTCTCACTTTTGTACTTTTTCTCTGTACGTAAAAATATTATGAATCACCACTAAATTCTTGAAGAACCATTGAATACAATGTTTCAGAAACAGATATACAAGGGCTGGTTTCTTCTAACAGGTAATGAAAGCAAACGAATTCACAATTGCACGCTTCTGCAGCTTAAGTATCCTTACTTATGGTAATAAACTATATTTCATTGTACATATCTCCTTGCATTATTTCTAACAGCTTAATAGAGACATAGAAATTATAATGATTTTGTCATAAAGATGGAAAAAACTTCTGAATACGATAGAAGCCATGAAAACCTCAGCTGTAGAATGAAATAGCCCCCTTTAGTGTATTTCTACAAAGATCGTTCGTGAAAAGAATATTTCTTCCTAGGCAGTTATCACTGCGAAGGTCTGAACACATTTGTGTACGTGAAACTGTTAAATATAAATTTACGCTGTTTTATTTTAATCATAACTTATTAGTGTGCCTGTATGTAGGCAATTTCAACTTCCCAGAGTTTTGCAGACACCAGAAAATTATTCATCTCAAATAAATTCGTTTAAAGCAATCTAAATAGAAAGACTTAACTGGATTTAACCTATCAGTTGATGTTTCAAACTAAAAATTATCTTTTATTAACAGGTATTACGTACAATATCATTAATTATATAATAATAAAGTAAGTCAGTAAAGATAATCTTGTGGAACAGAGGAAAGCTAGCAGCCATGAACTATAAGGAAAGAAAGTATCGAAATAGAGATGGAATAAAGATAGTATAAGATT
The DNA here is from genome assembly GCF_006345805.1 of Octopus sinensis. NCBI lineage: Eukaryota > Metazoa > Mollusca > Cephalopoda > Octopoda > Octopodidae > Octopus > Octopus sinensis. Next base: position 65,684,120 of record NC_043008.1, read on the forward strand.
CAACCAAGGATTATAAAAAAATGTTTTTACTCAGAGGAGCGTTATCGATTAACTAGCACTAGATCAGTCTAATTTGCATTTCAATCAAACTACTATAGAATTTTAATCATCTGTGGGCTTTAAAAAGTGAAATTATTCATGAAGAATTTTGTAGGAATCTAAATCAGAGGTAGATTCGTCCATCTTAAGCCATCATAGACAAGGTAATCACAGACAAGGCCATGCTGGAGTATGAGATTAATATATTCCAGAATAACAGTTAGATGTATCTACTAATGTTGATTCATCGCCTATTCTGTAAGAATGATGAATTTGATTTTCCGATATCTACTCTTTTGTTTATCGTTTATATTTTAATGAATTTTAAATTAAACACTTGAGAAAATCTACCTAACCATTCGAAAAAATGATTTTTACAACGTAATTGTTCCTAATAAAGCAAATGAGATACAATCTTTAAAAAATGATTTCATCAAATGAGAAACCTAAAAGTAATAATGGCTTCTAATTAGCGACACATTAACAACCCTCACATTCAGAAATTTATACCATTTAATACCTATTAGATATACATTCAGACAAACATACGTACACACACATACACGAACGCACACACACACACACGCATATATATGAATGTATGTATATAAATGCATAAATTTATTGATATACATACATATATATCTATATTTATATGTATATATTTAGATAGATAGATAGATAGATAGATAGATAGATAGATAGATAGATAGATAGATAGATAGATAGATAGATAGATAGATAGATAGATAGATAGACAGATAGATAGATATGTTTATATATACACAAAAACACAACACAAACAAATATGATTATATATACTTTAACGAATCGTAGGCTTCTCACTGGTACCTCGTTCGTCGGGCTATGTTTCCGTACATGAGTCTAAGAATGTTTAAGCTGCATGGGGCTGAATCACACTGTGTTTAATGATTATATATGTAACTCCAACTGTGTTTACCACCGTTTTCCTTGATGCATATATATATGAATGTATGTATGTATGTATGTATATTTATATATTTGTGTATATATACGTATATATATATATATATATATATATATAGATATATATAGAGAGAGAGAGAGAGAGAGAGAGAGAGAGAGAGAGAGATATTCCTTTACACGTTTCACTTCTAAGGCTGTGGCCGTCCTGGAGCACCGAGGTATAATCACCTTTTCAACAGTCAATCTTACATGATTTGCTTTTGGAAAAAGGAGGGATTTTGACATTGCTGCACTATTTTGCATTTCCTACAATATACGAGGGGCGTTCAATAAGTAATGCCCCTGACCCACTTCCCATAGCAGTAGAGCAACGAAACTTGGCACAGTTATTAGTCTTTTTCTACATAGGAACCATCCAGAGTTACGCATTTCTCCCATTGTTTGATGCAGCTCTGGAGACCGTTTTTGTAGAAGATCCCAGCTTGGTCCTCCAACCTGAACGTGACTTCAGAAATCAAGGCTGCATCATCTGGGAAACGCTTTCCTTTCAAAACAACTTCATGACTGGGAAGAGGTGAAAATCAGAGGGTGCAAGGTCAGGAAAGTAGGGGGATGGGGGAGGAGCTCATAGCCATACGCCTGTGTTTCTGATCTGGCGACAAGCGAGTTGTGGACCGGAGCGTTGTCCTGCAGGAGGTGGATGCATTTTCTGATCTTGCCCCGCCTCTTGATTTTGATAACTTCTCTTAATTTCCTCAAAAGTGAAGCATAATAAGCTCCTGCAATTGTGGTACCGTTTGCCAGGAAATCTGTCATCACTATTCCGTCCTGGTCCCAGAAGACTGTGAGCATGACCTTGCCAGCGGAGGGCTGCACCCTTGCCTTCTTTGGAGGGGGTGAGTCACGGTGCTTCCACTGCATTGACTGGGCTTTGGTCTCTGGATCATCGTGATGGACCCAGGTTTCATCCTGTGTAATCAGTCTTTTGAAAAATTTTGACTCATCTTCTTGGCATATCTCCAAATTCATCCTCGAGCACTCGACGCGTTCTTGCTTCTGGAAAGGTATGAGCCTGGGAATCCATCTGGCAGACACCTTTTGCATATGCAAATGGTCATGAATGATAGTTTCCACAGACCCGGTACTAATCTTGACCTCATGGGCTATTTGGCGAATAATTATGCGTCGATCTTCCAAAATGGCAGCCTCAACTTGACGGACAGATGCCTCATCAATGGCAGAAGGGGCGACCAGATCTGGGAGCTGTTTCCACAGAGTTCCGACCATGTTTGAATTCACGATGCCAGCGTTTTACAAGGTCATATGATGGGGCATCATCACCATAAGTGACTTTCATTTCATCAAAGTCTCCCGTGGTGTGCGTCCTTTCAAATACAAAAACCGGATCACTGCTCGGCACTCAATAGGCTCCATTTCACACTTGACTCGGTTCAAACACCTGTAAATCAGAAACCACAATTAATTCAGAGCTGTAATTTGCCGCTTACTCTATAGAGATATACATAATTGCACATGCAAAATTTCAGCTAGATCAAACAACTGCAAGTGGGTCAGAGGCATTACTTATTGAACGTCCCTCGTTCATCTGAGACCTTGAATAACAAGAGGTCAAGTTGTTTCTTGAAAACACCTCGCTCTATTCCATGAAGAACTCTTCGATGTTTTGGCAAGGAATGAAATAGCTGTAGGCCCTTGAATCCCAAGCTATTGCAGTACATGGCCCTAAATATAGAGAGGGTAGTGGGGTCGTTTGGAACAGTGCAGTAACGCCAAGTTCGAGGAGTGGTATAGTTCTCCTTACCAAATTTTCGTGTCAGTCCCTCAAGTATCTTCCATGCGTATATCACTGAATACCTTCCCCCATCTGTCTTCGCTCCAGGGAGTAAAATCGTAGTTCATTCAGCTTCTTCCAGTAGCTCAGCTGTTCCCTCGATTCAACCTACTTGATTTAGCACCGCTGAACTGCTCCAGCTTCCGCTATTAGTGTGACACTATAAGTTGACCAACGTTGGCAGTAGTAGACCAAACAGCGGAGTAATAATGTCCTCCATAGAACCAACATAGCTTTCTGATCCCTTGTTCTGAAGGTTTTCAAAATCCATCCGATAATTCGCTGGCACATTTTCCATCATCTTTCTTGAACGAGGCATCGTTTCTTGTATCAATCTCCAGATCACACACTGTATGTGAGAGTGAATATATTGTCGTCTAAATTACGCAGAAATGAAAATAACACTGACATCTCATTTTAACAGATATATTTACCAAAATTCTATTAAAAATAGTGGAGGCACATGGCCTAGTGGTTAGAGCAGCAGACTCTCAGACCGGGCGATGTATGTGTTTATGAGCATGTAACATGCTATGAGCTGTTTCGACTCTTATTTCTACCAATGCTGGTGCTTACTAGCATCCTCCGTCAATTTAGTGACAATTGAACTTGTTGCCTATCGCTTCTAAATTGCGAATAGCCACCATTTATATATATATATATATATATATATATATATATATGAGCAGAAACAGGTATATCCCATACACACACAAACATTCTCACGTCGCACGCGTACACATGCACATACACTTAAAGGTACTATTATAGTGGTGAAATAAAACAAGAATTTTACAACCAGAAACAATATTTTTGATGTTTTAAGAATTTTAATTTTCTTTTATTTCTGTTTTTTTTTTGTTTTTTTTTTCTGAAATGGTAGGTTCTTGGTTTGTATTCAAAGAAACAATATATTGATCAGAGTAGTTAATCTTCAGAGCAATTTTACAATACTATATTACGCTCTTATTGTTATCCTTCTCTTTTGATGATATTATTATTTTTATTATTATTATTATTATTATTATTATTATTATTATTATTATTATTATTATTATTATTATTATTATTATCATCATCATCATCATCATCATCATCATCACCATCATTACTGTTATCGTTGTCATTGTTGTTATTAACCTTATTTTAATGCTT
>NC_043008.1:65690613-65723113 GCF_006345805.1 Octopus sinensis
ATATAATAAGCATGCGTGTATCTATGTATGTCGGTGTGGGTATTTGTGTATATGTATTTGTGTGTTAAGCTTTATGAAGCAAAAATATATAACTCGTTTATACATATTTGTGTGTGTATGTGTTGTGTGTCTGTATGTGTGTATTTGTAAATATTGCTTCTTTCACTTTTATACTTACTAAGGGAAATAAATGTTTTTCTTTTATTGTTACTAATATTTTAACAAATATGCATCAAACAATGAAGAACGTGTATGGGTTAATATATTACATTGTGCATAAAGATGGTAGTAGAGCAATGATTTACCACGGATAGGAATACTTTTAGAATGTCGTCATTTGTTTCCGGATTAATGACTGGCGTATGAATAACGTATAAAGAAACTGAACAAGAGCATAAGCGTAAAGGTCATGGATATTCTCCGATACTGCTCGGCACAACCAAATGGCACAAATACTGTCTAAAGTATTGCGGTGACCCCTTATCCACAGCTGACGGAGAGTGTCTCCTGCAATGCCATCTGTATGAGTGTAATAGGCATTTTGGTAGTGTTTTGACAGTTAATATTCACATTGGGCGGCGAGCTGGCAGAGTCGTTAGCTCACCGGCGAAATGCTTAGCGGCATTTCGTCTGCCGCTACGTTCTGAGTTCAAATTCCACCGATGTCGGCTTTGCCTTTCATCCTTTCGGGGTCGATTAAGTAAGTACCAATTACGAACTGGGGTCGATGTAATCGACTTAATCCCTTTGTCTATTCTTGTTTATCCCCTCTATGTTTAGTGGGGATAAACATAGAGGGGATAAGTAAAGAAATAAATATTCACATTGGGGATATCCCATAAAGTCCTGTAATTATCTTTCTGTATCACAGCGTCGTGCTCATGTTCATATCACTTTTCTACTAATATGAATTCACACACTCGTTTATTATCCCAATGCACTTTTTTCACCAACAGAGTTATGCCTGCGCTTATACTCTTTTTATGATAGCTTACTACATTCACTTAAGCTATGTTTACTACTTTCTTCTCCTTTCCCATAGATTCTGCATCTGTTCTCTAATTCAGTTTTATCAATCACTGCCTTTACTAAATTTCTCCTGATGGCTTATTCCTGATGGCTTATAATTGGCGCTTCGTTTTCTCGTTTCAAGTTTCCGTCCATTAGGGATAACCAGCTTTCTTTATTTCCAAACACCATCGGTTTGTTGTAATTCCTTCTCTTGCAAGCTACTTACTCTGTTGTTTTCCTTCTCATCTTGTTTCAGTAGAATCTTGGACATTTGTGACCGCAGTAGTATTAATTCTCCACTATGTACAACGTAGTTTTCCAATCACAGCTTCACAGCACTAATGGTTTCGTCTGCGTTCTGTCTCCTTCCTTTCTGGATATGTAGAGCCTGTTGATATTACATCGGTGTGTGTTGTACATTTTGACCAGATCTTTAGTTTTTCTATAATTCCTGTAGTCCTGTCCTTGTCAGCTTGTGTATTTATTCTGGTTATTTACCTTCTGTGTTCAAATACTGCCAATGTCATTTTTGCCCTTCATTCTTCCAATTAAATATACCAAAGGTGTACGGGATTTGATGCAACTGACTAACACTCCTCCTCACAGAAATGCTTGCCTAAATTAGAAACAATTAATTTGATAAATAATATTATTTATCGAAATTCAATTACATCGCTGTAAATATGAATGTTAGATTATATGCGGGTTATTTTGGATGATCGCTCATACGCATCTAACTCTTTAAAGTTACTGTAACTTCTCATGGAATATACACTACGTAGTATCTCTGACCTATTCTGCTGATAGCAAAAAAGTTACTTTTATTTCTTAATATTTAAAAGGAAAATTTATCCAACTCAACCGAACGACAAAAATACCAGAGGGCGTGTTGGTCCGTGATATTATGCAACAAAATATATGTTTTAAAAAACAGAAAATAATAACAAAAGTATGAGTCGGGCTTCTGGTGGGCTCTTAAGAAACCTTTCACTGCATATTCAGTTGCAGTCATTTACAGGCAGAAGATTCGAATAATTATATGGATAAATGTACCAGTAAAGCAAAAGAACACCATCAGGAAGTGTGAGTCGATCCGCCTTAATACAAGTACATCTATGGGTGAAGAAATTATGGGATAATAGAACTGCAGTAATGGTGGTGAAATATTTCTTTTAAAAAGTGTGGAATCAGTAGTAATACACATTGAAATGAATGTGCTTTATTCGTAGGCTGCGATAAGCAACTGTTCAATTTCTATAAACAATAGCGTTCACAATATTCTTAGGTTTGATGACGAGGCAGAACTTTTAAGTGTTAAATAAGATTAAATTTGCTTTAGAAGAGTATAACGTCTTTTTTCACTTCTTGCTGAATAAGACTAAATCTGCAGTTTTTTTATGTAACATCTATGTATGATTTGCATGCATTCATGGTTACTGCATATATTAGTTGTAAAAGGAATTTTTCAATCATGCTGGTCTTCTGTATTGCGCTCAATAGAATAAAGCTTGCTATGATGCATTTTTCTAAAAAGAAATCCTTAATATCTAAGCCATTTTTTCTTGTACAGTATTCATGTATGATCTTTTAATTAGAAAGGCCGTCTTCTGCAATGCTGATCTCGTGCTTTATACTGAATAGAAAACACAGGGAGCTTGCATTCTCTATAATATATCTTTTTTTTACTATAGCTAAGCAGCTTTAAATGTATTTATGTATTTATGTTAATTGTAAATGACACTCTTTAAAATCCTTCTTTTCTCCACTTCATTCGTAATGATAACCACTACCAGGTACTATCAACATGTTAAGTACGATATTTGAATTCTAAATTCCTTCTAAACGCCGGATTTTTTTCATGCTATATAAAACTTTGCTTTATGAATGTAACTTTCTTTATAAAGTATAATGTAAAATTTTAAAATAGCATCCGAGAAACCAAGGCGTAAAATGCTTAAATACACTAAAAAATGTTTTCTTTCATAAATAATTTGGGTAGAAATGCAGTTACGTCTTGTTTGACGTACCACGTTATTCTAGATAAAAGAGGTCGACTTTACCATTCATTCTTTCGGGATCAATAATTTAAGTACCGGTTGCCTACTGGGGTCGTTCTAATCGACTGGCCCCTCCCCCAAATATTCTGGACCTTCTTCCTTGAGTAGAAAAGATTTTTGTTGATGAAATGGGATTATAATGAAGTTTGTTCGAGATATTTGAAAACTAATGGTCATTTAAAGTTGTATATATAAGAAGAAATTAGTTACCTTTTAAACCCAGAGTTGCTCGCTCAGGACTTAGGTGGAGTTAAATAACAACTTCACTTTGAATATCTACCTCCTAATATTATTAAAAAGATGCTGTCAATAGTAAAAAACAGAAAGTGATATAGAAATTAGATTTTATTCTGTACTTTTAAAATTTACATGATTCTTTAAATATTTCCATATTTTTTATTGACAATAAGTCATATATTTATATATACACATATATTTATATATACTTCATTATCAATATAAAATAATGAAACCCTACAATTTAGATGGACATACAAGCAATCGTGGTCAGGTACATAACCGCGAGAGTCTAAAACAGAAAGAGATATAGTGAAGAAATTTATGGCTTACTTTACCACCTCGTTAGCAACTGCTGTAATGTCAAAGATCGTTACCATTACTTTTTTTGCTTTCTCAAGTCTTTCGATAACAGCATAATCATTAGCTACTAACATTCTAACCTACAACCAGCATCAGAAAAATAACGATCCGCTGAAAGGTAAACGAAAAGTAAACACGTCATACTTCTGGTTAAATGCTGCTTTTCAGCTATGAATCTTAATTTTAATTTCAAAAAGGTTGTGATAGGACATGAACTGAAATGCCTAAAATAAGTTATAAAATGGAAACTAAATAAATGCACCCACATACATACGTACATGCATACACAGAAGCATACACATTACATACATACATACATAATACACACACACACACAACCAGAAAATAGTACTGAAGACATGTATCTTTATATTTGGTAGAAATAACAGGGTAACTCAAGGGCCGATGGTATCGTGCATTAACAGTTATCAAATTAATTTTGTTAAGTGCTAACAGACGAAACTCGTGGCTCTTGAGTCACTCTGTTACTTCAGTCAAATATGTAAAAAATTACATATATATCTATATATATGTATATCTTTTATTCTTTTACTTCTTTCCGTCATTTGACTGTAGCTGGAGCACTGCCTTGAAGGGTGATTTTAATCGAACAAACCGGTCCGGGACTTGTTTTTTTTAACGCCTAGTACTTATTCAATCGGTGTCTTTTGCTGCACCGCTAAGTTACAGGGAATTACTTTATCTTCTCGTTGTCAACACCGGTTGTCAAGCACTGGTGGGTGACAAACACGGGAACAAAGACACACACACAATATATATATATAATAAAATCATTGTGTGCACTTAATTTTTCACTGGTTTGAACGAATGTCTTAAGACATGCCACTATCTGCTATCTACTCCGGAGGATATTTTTGCGTAGTTAAACAGTGGAAATATATTACCTAACCTGGATATTTCTGGCGCGTACCAACAAATTAGAGTAGACGATGAATACTCGAGATACTTAACAGCCAACACACATAAATATAACAGGCTACAATTCGGCACCAGCGATTCTTCAACAGATTATGGATGCAATGTTAGCGGACTGTGAATTCGCAATTTAATATCTGAATGATATATACCCATTAAAAGCGAATCCAGGGATCGGCACGTTCCGCACGTAAATTATATTTGAAAACATTATGGATTATGTCCTTACTTTGAGTGAAGAAATGTGTGAATTTTGTTACGGAAAAAAAGAAATTTGGGACGAACTATTGACAGAAATGGACGAAGATCAAACCCGTCGAGGGCAGACGCAATTAAAAATATGGCTCGTCCGACTAATAAGTGACCTTACAAGCATTTTTAGGACATATCAAAATTATGTCCCAAATATGCATAAGGTTAAGTCTCCACTGAATGATTTTCCCGAAAAAAGATATAAAAGAAAATTGTCAAAACGCGTTTGACGAAATTAGAGAGATATTAATACCTGTTTCGTTTGCTTAATTCGATCCTGCAACGGAGATTTTTGTAGCTTCAGATGCTTTTGATAACAGTATAGGAGCAGTAATGCTACATAGGTATAAAGATGGTAACATGAAGGCAGTGGTTCATGCCTCATATTCTCTGATATCAGCAGAGACAAAATATAGTCAAATCAAAGAAGAAGCTCTAGCGATCATTTTTTACTGAAAAGATTTCACAGATTTTTGCACAGTAGAAGTTGTTGGCTACAGACTGACCACCGACCGTTGTTATCGATATCTGAGTCGAAAAAATGAATTCATACCTATACTGCCAATAGGTTACAACGCTGGGCTACAATATCATTAAACTACGATTTCAAGATGGGTCATATATCATCCTAGGAATTAGGCCATGCGGATTGCCTATGAAGACTGATTTTTTTAAAAATTCGGAACTATTCGAAGATACTGTAATTGCAGATTTGAGAGCGGAAAATGAAGTTTGAAATGTTCTGTGTAACGTCATTCGTGAACTACCATTTACGTTACCAGACTGAAAATCAAAGTCGGAGCACGATAAATTCATTATAAAAATGAAAGAAACACTGCAGGTCAAAAAAATGCAAATATAAGCAAAACAAATACGAACTACTTCTCACTGTGCGACAACGTATTGGTGAATGCACAAAGAGTCGTAGTGCCGGCCACACTACAAAAGCGTTTATTAATGGATTTTCATATTGGTCACCCAAGGATTTTGAGAATGAAATAACGTTTGAGAACTTACGTATATTGGCCTAGAATGGGCCGGTGAAATCTTGTAGAGGTTGTGCCCCTGCAGCCAAGTCACCACCGGTAAATTCCAACCGTGGTCTAAAACCGGCAGTCCATAGATCAGACTGTGTATAGATTTTGTTGGACAAGTAAATGGCGCATATTACCTGAGTGCAGTTGATAATCATACTAAGTGGCCGGAAATATGTAGATATAGAAACCAACCTCCACGTTAACAAGATATTGTGCCCCGGACACTATAGTATCCCATAACGGTACGCAATTTACGGCGTTTGAATTAAAAATTTTTTTGCAAAATGTATGCAGCTGAACACATCTCTTCTCCGCCAAATCACTCAAGAACAAACAGACAAGCGGAACGGTTCGTGGATACATTTAAAAGAAGATTAAAGAAATCAAGAAACGAGCTGGCTGATGACACAGAATTGACACAGCATTGACACAGTTCTTGAGGGTTTAGAGGATAACACAAAAACCAAACACTAGTTCAGGCAAGTCGCCTGCAGAACTAATGTTTGCTCGTAAAATAAAGTCAAATTTTGACAAGCTGCTACCAGTCAGAAAAACAAATAGGGAAAACACTAATATCTGTGTGTATGTGTTTTTCAAAATATTTAAAAATGGAAGATGTTATATCGCACATTCGGATGACCTCTACTCAACTCTGACGTCTAGACTTCTCCCTCTATATCTACGTATTGGGCTAGCCTACTTCATCGTCTGGGGGCGTCCACACAACAGAAGAGAAAGTTGAGAAGACGGAGTAGTAACAAAACGAATAGGCAAAATGATGTATAAGAGGCGAAGAACAGGAACACAAAATACATTTAAACCAGATAGATAGATAGACAGACAGATAGATAGACAGATGGATAGATAGATAGATAGATAGATAGATAGATAGATAGATAGATAGATAGATAGATAGATAGATAGATAGATAGATAGATATTTAGATAGATAGATAGATAGATAGATAGATAGATAGATAGATAGATAGATAGATAGATAGATAGATAGATAGATGGATGGTTGGATGGACGGATGCATGCATGCATAGTCACGGACAGGTAGACAAACAGGCAAATAAATAGATAGACAGACAAACATACAGACATACAGATAGATAGATAGATAGATAGATAGATAGATAGATAGATAGATAGATAGATAGATAGATAGATAGATAGATAGATAGATAGATAGATAGATAGATCGATAGATAGATAGATAGATAGATAGATAGATGTAAAAATTATGCCATGGTCAACTTTGACGTTCACTCGAAATCGTAAAGTAAAATGCCAGTCAAATATAGAGGTATACAGTATCAAAATACGTCATCTCCTTTCAAAATTGCTGGCTTTGTACCTCAACTAGAAACTATTACTATTATGCCGATGAAGGTTTGTATATTATTACATATTCAACTAAATACACTACAGACTGATTATGCTACAGCATTCTGCTTACTTCTAGTAATTAAGATTTATAGCTTATCATTCATATATGACTTGCTCTGTATTATATTTTAGAATATTTATTAACCACTATTATTGTTTGACTACTAAATCTAATGCATCAGTAGTTATTTATATGTCACATAAACTGGGCTTTTGTACAAGTGTAATTACAATTTTTAATTGCTTTTTTGTTCTTTAGTGTATGGTTACATTTTTCTGACAATTTGTTAAATAATTATAAATATGATAATTCTAATAGCGAATATAATGCTGTGAATTATTCAACCACTAATAAAAGGATGATAATTTTTCATGAATAATAAATTGTGTGTTTTACAATAGTATTCGTAGATTACATTAACAGTACTACTGTACCATTATTTGTTATTATATTACATCTTAAACACAGCTATGTGCGTGAATAAATTATAGGAAATATCTTGTATTCATAATATTTGCTCCCTGGAGAGTATTAGAAACAAACAACAACGACTGATTCTATCGAAGAGCTTATATTCATTAAAGAATAAACTATTTTAATACACGAGTTGCATTTGAGAAATCTTGGTACTTTTTAGGTGAGGTAGTTATAACTGTTCTAAATTATTGTAATTTAAGTATATCATTATGCGTCTAGTAAGCTGATATGCGAATTTTGTTATTCTAGGCTAAATACGGCAGCTGTAACAACACTTTAAACACTACTTACTAAACACTATTTGTCACAGCTGACTTGTTTGCGGAATGTAATCGGGACTTGAAGATAATTCGAAAGCCCGGTACGCAATAAAATTTTGTGTTGAAGTGGTCAAAAACGCTGTAGAAACTTATGAAGGGTTTTAGACTGTTTATAGATTACTTTTTTTTTCTTTTCCTTTTTTTCTTTTTTTTTCTTTTTTTTTTGTTCTTTTTTACCTTTTACGATCCCTTTTGATCGAAAACCTACGCCACCATTTTTATTCTCCCCCAAAAGAAAAGCTCTACCTTGTAACTTGTCCCATCTGTGTGCAGCCCTGTGTGGCCAATACAGAAGCTTATAGATTAACTTGTGTGAGTGGAGTATCTGTTTTTCGCTGACCAAGCAAAGCAAATCCACAAGCAAGCTGATGAGGTACATGATGATTCTGTATTTCGTAAACGAGGGAATCAATTACATCCAGTAGGTTTCGTCTGGTCAGACAGTCTATAAAATGTACTTAGTGGAGGTTTCGAGTCAATTCAGAAATAGATTTCATCGCAACATATATAAAGAGAGAGAGAGAAAAAGATAGATAGGTAGATAGATAGATAGATAAATTGATTGATTGATTGATATAGATACAACACACGCACACACACACGCACATACACACACACACACACACACACACACACATACACACACACACACATATATATATATATATATATATATATATATATATAATTACTTAATAGCGGCAGAAGTATTCCTTATTTCCAACTCAATGTGGATGTTTGTGTTAGAACAGAATACTGCATTATTTGCTCAGAGAGTTTTCTCATATGGACTGCTGTTGCATAATAGCACTCATATTTATACCGTTGTCAGACGAGAATCTTCTGCTACGGGCGCCGGTATTGCCAGATTACGTTATTTTGCCCTGCTTGTGTTCTTCAGTGGCAGACATCCGGTAGTGACGTCTGCCACTGAATCTCACTGTCAACGATATATACATTTTCAATGTTTCTTCAGACAGTGATATAGCAAATACCCAACAGAATTATAACTATAACAACCAATAGCTATACAGGCAGTAATTATATATATATTGTAGTTATCGTAACATTAAACCGAGAATACGTTTTTTTTTTCCTTAATTGACTGTAGTTGTGAATAAAAATAGCGATTTTTCCCAGAAATATTTTTCATACAATTTATGTATCTGTGTTTGCATCTGAAGTTAATGTTAGTGAACTATATAACATATACTGCTTTTTCAATGTATAATATAAATCCTGTGACGTAAACATATAAGCAATGATATTGTAGTCATGGTCACCAGGTTATTTAGTCAGATGTATTTATTTCAGACTACAATATTTGATGCATTCTGACTTTCATTTAACATAGCAGAGTGGGATGCGAGAGGAATGCTGCTATTTCTAACAAATTACTCTGCCACCTAGAAGTGTCTTTGTTAGTTCGCGGGAATAGATTGTTACTGGAAAGTTTAGTTATATATTTATTAAGAGAAGTAATGATTTGTAAATAACATCAGCAATGATTACGTATTTTGAAGCTATTGTAACATTAAACAGAGGATACATATTTTTTTTCCTAAATTGACTGTTTTGTGAATAAAAATAGCCAGTTTTAAAACGAAGAGTTTCCATACAATTTTTGTTTGCATCTGAAATTAATGGTAATAAACTATAGAACATGTAGTCTTTGTTCACTACTAGATTATGCGTTAAAACTTAATGTAATTGCGAAATGTATAGATCACAGATGTAACTACAAACCCACGTGCTTGGATGACGGCCTCAGTGAACTGTGTGAGTGTTGTCACGCCCAAGTCAAAGAATTGCAAAGCAGATTGATTCGTTTGGAACTTCATGATTGATAAATATAAAAGAACTTCTAAGGAGGCGCATGTGCAGTTTGCAGTAATGATACCATAATAATTAAATTAAATAATTAGATTTATTAATTAGCCACAGACCATTTGTTGAAATTGATCAGTTTGATCACCCATATCGACTCTGCTATGATACTAGAATAAATTTTATGAACCTTGGCGAGATAAAAGTCATGATGACCTGGCCAAATTTAAACTTGGGATTTATAGAGACCAGACTGCATATTGTAAGGTATTTAGTAATAAAATTTCTATTAGAACCAAGTTATAATATGTCAGCAAATTCCTATCCTGTAATTATAATTAACTGTTTAATATGACGTCATCTAAAGATTTCACAGTGGAGAAAACAAAAGAGAAACTTTTCTGGGGTGGGGTCTACTGGAAGAATAAATGTAACAGTAATCGAAAGTTTGGTTTAAAAAATTCCCAATGTATTTGAATACTATAATCCAGTCTTTAATTAATAATTTTAACAAAACAAACTATCCATATGTGTATGTGTGTGAATGTGTGTACATATATATATATATACACGCACACACACACACATATATTACGAAGTCTGATCAATAAGTATCAGGACTTGCTATGGTAATGGAGGTAAAGTACGGTGAGTGAGGCCGCTTGTCTGAGATTGACCTTGGACTTTGTCACGCATGCCTACTAGGGAATTACCTTCTCATCCACCTTTATCTATAACAGTGCTTGAAATGAAAATATGTCGCGTCTGGTCGTCTCCGAAAGAAGGTCGGGTTTTAGCTGTGTAATATCCCCTTGGTTGAGTCGAAACTTTTTCAAAACGGTCATAACAGGTGACAATTTGTATGTCTATGGCTACGACTCAAACAAAGGACTGAATGGAATATCTCTTGAAACGGACAAGATTTCAATACGTCATAGAAATTCAAGAGAATGTGACAATACAGCTATTCGCTATACCCTAAAGAAGTTCAGGAATGCTTCCATCAGCGGAGTCGACGTTGGTTAAAGTGTGTCATTTCAAAAGGGGACTACTTCGAAGAAGCATACTTACCATATTGAACTGTGTTATAGTTTAGTTTTTATAGCACCAATTCGATAATTTTTTCCTCATACCTTGATATTTATATATATATGTGTGTGTGCGTATGTGTGTCTGTGACTGTGTCTGCGTGTGTATATCTGTGTATGTACGTATATATATATATATATATATAAAACTATGGTGGTATATATAGATAGATATATGCATATACGTATGTATGTGCATATATATATATATATATATATATATACCTGTGGGGAGGATGCGTACGTGCGTATTAATTAAACTCTAGTTAGGATAGCTTTGCGAAATATCAGTAAATGCTTTGTAAATTTCTATATCGGAACGAAAATTTTTGGTTTAGCAAGCCCGAGATACTTGTTGCAGAGGAGACAGAATGACTTTAAAATATCGTGCCTAGCGATTCACCTCTTATTTGTAACACCTATCTTGGGGAAATTTGTCTGTTCGACAAAAGATTACAGCTTTCACAACGGTAAACATGCATATGTGTGTGTGTGTGGTGTGTGTAGGTATGTGTGTAGGTGTGTGTGTGTGTAGGTGTGTGTGTGTAGGTATGTGTGTAGGTGTGTGTGTGTACGTGCATGTGTGTGCTTGTCTGTGCATTTGTGTGTGTGTGTATTCTCGCTGATTTTCATTTTTACATTCTGTTACTTCAAAAAGCAATTTCAGACGGACGTATCTGGCAGAAGGAATTCCAAATTTTCCCTGCTAAAACAGTGAGAGTGTTATATCGTGTTACAGATTTCCGTTTTTATTATAAAAGCAGTCGTCCAATTTAACGAATGACAAAGCTTTTAATAGCAAACGTTTGTATAACATTTATTTACTCCATAACACTGTAATGACATAGAACTGTATTCAAAGAAATTCTATCTCATATATATTATTTCTGGTTCAATATCATTCAACTTGATCTACCTTTTCCCGATCTTTCGTGGTTTATATCCATCAGTTAAAGTTACCGCATGGAAAACGAAAGCTTATAGATCACAGATGTAACTAAAAACCCACGTGCTTATTTTGGTAGGTTAAGAATGAACAGACAGCTTAATTCTATAACGAATGACTTACTAATGTGAAAAATATTATCTTATTAGCACATGTAAAACGTAACGTTATGGCAAAAGATTAAACTTTCTCTGTGGGGCTACAAGCTACAGTAGCATCCACCCTTAAGTGTTAGCCACATTTAAGTGGCAAATATACTTCAGGATGTCATGCTGGTACTGTGTATGCCTCGCTCAGAAATTTATTATGCCTGCCAAGAGTTCGGCCTTACCATCAGCCTGAAAAAGACAGAGATCATGGGCCAGGACGTCGGAGGGGTCCCCAGCATCAGTGTCGGCGACCACAGCTTGCAGGTGGTGAACGAGTTCACTTCCCTGGGATCGACGGTCTCCAGCAGCCTGTCCCTCGAGCCGGAGCTGGACAGACGGATTGGGAAGGCTGCTGCTGCCATGGCTAAGCTCTCCAGGAGAGTGTGGGAAAACAACATGCTCACAATAACCACCAATATCGCAGTGTACCGAGCCTGCGTGCTGAGCACCCTACTCTACGGCAGCGAGAGCTGGACAACATACACCCGGCAGGAATGCCGCCTCAGCGGCTTCCACATGCGGTGTCTTCGACGGATCCTTGGCATCTCCTGGAAGGACCGAGTACCAAACGGAGTCATCCTGGAACAGACTAATATGCCAAGCATGTATGCCCTCCTCGTGCGGAGACGACTGCGCTGGCTCGGACACGTCTGCCGCATGCAGGATGGTCGCATGCCTAAAGACATTCTGTACAGCGAACTCACCACGGGATTCCGACCCAAGGGACGTCCACAGCTACGATACAGGGACGTGTGCAAGCGCGACCTGAGGACTGCCAACATCTGTTTGGACACGTGAGAGGAAACAGCTGCTGACCGCTCTGCCTGGCGTCGGACGGTGAGAAAAGGCGTTTCCATGGCTGAGGAGAGGAGAGCACAGCTGTGGTTGGACAGGCGGGACAGGAGGAGGACAACTGCAGCAACACCCCACACGTACCCATCGATGTTCGTGTGCAGCAACTGTACCAAGGACTGCCACTCCAGAATTGGACTGTTCAGTCACAGCAGACGCTGCACATCATCAAACTAGGCCCCACCCTTGGCGCAACCCATTGTCTATCAAGACAGACGGGGATAAAGAAGAAATATATATATATATATATATATATATGGTTAGTAAGGAGAGACACAAATAAGAAAGAAGAAAACAAAGGACCACTGATGCGGTCACAGGAGTGTGACGAACGAACTCTGGCCGAAATAAGATTAAGATTAATGTAAAAAATAAATAACAATGAAGCAAAATAACACCAAATATATAGTGCGTGTGTTTTTATTGGCTACACTGGCAAAATGACCATTCCGAAATATAACAATATATTTATATATATATATATATATTATATATATATATATATATATATATATATATATATATATATATATATATATATATATATATATATATATATATATATATATTATATATATATATATATATATATATATTTATACATATATATATAATATATATATATATATGCATATATGTATGTATATATATATATATACATATATATATATATATATAATATATATATATACAATATATATATATTATATATATATATATACATACATACATATATGCATATATATGCGTATTGGCAGAGTCGTTAAAACATCAGATAGATTTGTTTGCAGCAATCGTTCCGGCTCTGTACTTACATCCTTCTGAAGTAAGTAAGTAAGCACCACTCAAATACTTGAGTTCAAAGTCTTGTCTTGCTCTGAACATTTTCATTATCTCTATCTCCTTGTCAATCCCTATGTGAGACATTGATTGTTAGGACAGGTTCCAGCAAGTTTTAGCTTCCTAAAAGACGCCTTGTACCATCATGGCGCCCCTACAAATCTACCAAATTACGTAGAACGCATGATATGTCATTTTAATTTTTGTTGTTTTTGCTGTCATTCGAACGTCCATGTTTCTGCTCCACCTAATAGATTTTAGGAACTCCTTTCATACAATAATATTTTAGAATCTTATACAATTTTTTCAGATGTTCAGTTGAAATTTAACTAATTTGGATTACCTTGATAATATTGTGCTGACATATATTTCCGTAGATACCGTTATTGATTTTAATAACACTGTGTGTGTGTGTGTGTGAAACAATTGTTGGATTATTAGGGTGTGATCTAAAATAAAGATATGATTTTCTTCGTATATACGAGGTGTAAACAAATAGTATCCGACCTTGATCGTTTTGCACAAAATAATAATGCACGAGCAAAATCCGGATAAGTATTAAGTGGTCGAATCCTTTCTGAGCACGAACAAAAATGTTCGTTTTTGTAGGTTGCGCCGTCCGCCCGCAGTGACGGGTTGAGTACACGCGTGAAGAGTGTACTGTGCGATTTTTCCCATTTAGCAAAGATACTGTATTAAATTCTGCCACAAACATGGTGATACACAAACCCAGATTATTGAGAAGATTCAGAAGGCCTTTGGAGATGATGCGATGGAAAAACCTATAAATAAAGAAGTGACCGCACCTCAGTGAACGGTGAGCCACGTTGTGGCCGACCATCGACTAGCAGAAACGACGTAATGATCGCAAAGGTTCGAGGAATATTCTATGAAGACCATCGTGTGACTGTTTGGGCAGCAAAGAACTGTCACCTCCACCATGACAAACCCCCGAGCATTCCGCCCACGTCGTCCAAGCATTCCTCGTCAAACAAAACACACCACTTGTGTGTCAGGCTTCCTGCACCGCAGACTTAGATCCTTCTGACTTTTGGCTGTTCCCAAAGCTAAAAAAAAAACAAACACCCAACGGAGAATGTTTGAGTCAACAGAAGACATTAAGCAAATTTCGACGGCACAGCTCTACAGCATCAGAAAAAGTGATTTCCAGAAATGTTTCCAGCAGTGGCAGGAACGCTGGCAGAACAGTATAGACTACCCCAAAGCGAATAAATTCAAGGGGACTAAATTAGAACGGTCAGTTTTTTAATGTTACTTGTTGTTTAACCAAAGATCGGATACATTTTTACTACATATTATATGTATACGTTAAAAACTCTGAATTTCTTACAATTCTTCAAAACTATTGTTAGATTTACCTGTCATGCATGAGGATTTACCTGGGATTTGTATTCTACGTACACTTACTAGTATTTGGAGTGGAGGCGCAATGGCCCAGTGGTTAGGGCAGCGGACTCGCGGTCACAGGATCACGGTTTCGATTCCCAGACCGGGCGTTGTGAGTGTTTATTGAGCGAAAACACCTAAAGCTCCACGAGTCTCCGGCAGGGATGGTGGTGATCCCGGCTGTACTCTTTCACCACAACTTTCTCTCACTCTTACTTCCTGTTTCTGTTGTACCTGTATTTCAAAGGGCCAGCCTTGTCACTCTCTGTGTCACGCTGAATATCCCCGAGAACTACGTTAAGGGTACACGTGTCTGTGGAGTGCTCAGCCACTTACACGTTAATTTCACGAGCAGGCTGTTCCGTTGATTCGGATCAACCGGAACCCTCGTGGTCGTAACCGACGGAGTGCTTCCAATCCCACTAGTATTTGATTGTTGAACCTTATTCTAATATACTTCGTGCTTCATTGATATTTGCCAGGCTTTTTAAACCCCATTTTTTCTTATATATGTGTGTGTTTGTGTGCCTGTGTGTCTGTGTATTTATGTGTGTATGTATACCTATATATACATGTATAACTAACTTTGCATATATACGTGTATGCGTGCGTGTATGTGTGTGTGCATGTGTGTGTGTATACAATTCATATGAATGTGGTTGGGTGCACTCGTGAGAGTTAAACTACAATATATAAAAAAAAATTATAATGAAAATAAGTTTACGTCTCTGAAAGTATGTACATATGTACTCTAGCCAAAGTTATGTAAGTGTACATTTGTGTATAGATGCATCTCATTTTATGTCTATCTTTCTCTCACTCATTCTCTTTCTCTCTCTCACTGTCTCTTTTGTTTCCCGTCAGTCGCTCTCTCTCCCTCTCTTTCTTTCTTTATATATATATATATTTATATATATACAGAAAGAGACAGACAGACAGACAGACAGACAGACAGACAGACATACAGACAGAGCCAGAGACAGCAAGAATTAGAGGGATAAGCAGTATACACTAATATGCAGCTATATACATATAGACATAATTGTTATTATCGTATATGTACATATATACATATATATATATATATATGTATGTATGTATGTATGTATGTATGTATGTATGTGTATGTGTGTGAGTATATATTTTATATGTATACGTAAGTACATGCATATACACACACATATATCTATACATGTATGCATACCTACATATATATATATAAATATATATATATATATATACATACAAACTTACATTAACAAAATGAGGCATCCAGTATCCTAATTCTTTAGCTCAACACAAAAAATAGTTTAAAAAAAAGAAATCAAAATAGCTGTTTGTCCACTTTCATCTCCTGTCTTTCTCTGTTATTTTCTCTGTCTACCTTTGATGCTTCATCAATAAAAGAGATTGTCAGACATAATATAACAATAGAGGGAGAGGATAAAAAAAATCGGAAAAAAGCAACAATAAATGCAGATAATACACTGATGGGAAGTGAAGCTTGTGAATTATATTTATCTTTTAAATGCTTGGTTGGTCATAAGAAACTTACTCGTAATCGTTGCCATCTCACTTTCTTCTTGCTCTTGTTGCTGATGTTGTCTTGCTTTTCGTTTTTTTTTGTTTTGTGTGTGTGAGTGTGTGTGTGTGCGTGTGTGTGTGTGTGTGTGTGTTGTGTGTGTTAAACAACTTTCTGGCAATACTAGAACAATAGATTGCAGCAGCCAGTTGTCTTCTTGGCTTCTTACCACAAATAAATATCACATTAATAAAGATGATGAAAGAATCGCGGATAAAATGCTAGTATCTTGTCCTCCGGTTCTCTGAATTTACTGGCAAAGAAAAGAGTGTATGAAAAAAATAAGAAACAAACAAATAAACAAAGATGGCAGATTATTGTCAGTAAAAATTGCTTTGAGCGTGATACTCATGGCTGACTCATAGGCCTGGCTTTCAAGCACTTGTCTACCCTTGCTAGAAATAAGAAACAATTTTCTTTTATATCACACTTTTCGGTCTTTTGAAATAGCGCATACTAGGCAATATTTTCTGTTTGTATATATATATAATATATATATATATATACATCTGTGAGTGTAGTTGTATATATATATATATATATAGATATATATATATATATATATATACATATATATATATACATATATATATATATATGCATGTATTTACGTACATGCATGAAAGACTGATATTTTGAATGTGGTAGCATAACGATGAAACAGCGCATTTAACTCCAAAAGAATATATGTATATCCAAATTCCAATCAAGTATTAGACATAGTTTATCTTCCGATTTTCTTTATATATTATATAATTTTGAATTATTTACTGAGTGCAAATCCGAGAGCAGAACAGAAAGGATTTTACTTAATGCCTTGTTATAACATATAGTGTGATGGGACTGTATAGTTAAGTGGGGTAAAACGAGTATGTTCTGATTTCTTATTGTCTCTTTATCTGTTTGAAATTAGTACATTTCAGGTATTGCACCATCATTTTGTACTGCTGCATCATCTTTGGGAGCAAACATTGGTCAGCATTTTGTTGTTGTTATTGAATTTCAGAGAGTTTAAGATATAATCAGGTGAGAGGTACCTCTTATTCAAACATTTTTTCAATAAATTTGACCCCATTTTAATTGAGGTTGCTAATAAAATATCTGGATACGTTTTGGTGTTTAACATCGAAATTCATTTTCTCTGTTGGATTCCATCACAAATGTCCAATTTGATCATTTTTAAGCTTCAATTTTGAATTATCAAAAGATGATGTGTAAAGAGAAGCAAAATAAGTAATGAGTAATTTCAATTATTTCTGCTTATTTCAGTGCTTGTGGCCTAAATATATCAGCAGGTGAGACACACCTGCAGATTGTGAATAAGCTATAGAGAATATTTTATGTTGAGTCTTTGGATCTCATATGATGTACAAGTTTTCCATGATCCTCTTTCATTCGACCCAGATATTTTTAATGTTGCATTTCTGGTCTTTCTGATATCTAAGGAGAAATATTGGTGTATACGTGTCTTTTAGCAAATGTAATTTTGAAGAACTGAAAAAAAGAAATTACTTTTATGTCCTACTGATTTTGCCCCGCCTAAGGATGTCCTTGTATTCTCAAAATGAACGCGGATGATTTTCTGAAATACTGTTCTAAATATAAATATTTTATAGCATTTTTAATACTTGTTTTGCGATGTAGTGAACATTTTTCAAACATACGTTTTTCTCAAAATAAAAGATGAATAAACATTACTCATTGTGCCCCACAGAGCTAATTTATGATGTTGCATAACGCAGTAAGCTATAGCTCCTGTTTTATTCTGCTCTTGTATCAGATAGATAGATAAATAGATACATACATACATACATACATACATACATTCCTTTCCTGAACGTCCAATAACACTATACTTGTTCCAGGTCCTCACGTTGTTGTGTTTTCTCTTTGTTCATGTTTGGATTAACTATACATACATACATACATACATACATACTTACATACATACATACATACATACATACATACATACATACATACATACATACATATATACGTGTGTTTGTCTGTTTGTGTAGCGGCAGTTTGGTGAAGACAGAAATACATGGGCAAGGATCTTTAGCAAAACAGTTTACGCTTTAAAGAACGTGCAATGCTCATAGTCAGGAGCTCTTAACCTGATGGAATTGACGTAATATAGGCCGTGAAATCAAGAACGAGTGGATCAAGAACGCCTCTATGGAGGTGGTATGACACTAGTCACTTCCAAGGAGTACGAGACACTGCATTTTGTGAGACATACTAAAGTGAACACACTTAGGACTTAATCTTGATGTGAGCTAGCAAGTAACTGCGATGATTTAGAGTCCTTGACACCGATATTTATGCTCAGATGTACAACAGCATTATCGTCAACAGTTTTCTGTTGTTGTTCTCAACTATGGTTCGTATAGAGTAAGCTATAAGCTAAAATATTCTCTCTTCCTAAACAGTAAGACAGTTTGGTAGGAATACAGATTTTGCTTTAAAGCGAGATTGTTTGGAAAGAGTTTCAACAATCATTTGTACA
This sequence comes from Octopus sinensis, assembly GCF_006345805.1. Classification (NCBI taxonomy): domain Eukaryota; kingdom Metazoa; phylum Mollusca; class Cephalopoda; order Octopoda; family Octopodidae; genus Octopus; species Octopus sinensis. The sequence continues at coordinate 65,709,899 of NC_043008.1, forward strand.
GATTTGAGGAATTTATTTAAATGCTCTTCATGCCTACGTGTTTTTCGTGCAGTACAAGATTGTTTCTCTTGTATTTTATCTTTGTGCTTTCGGAGAAAATAATAAAGATATGCCAATACTAGAGAATTTTCCGATATCTTTGTCTCTATGGGATATGGTCAGGTTTTGCATGACATGTCTCGGTTTTCAATATATGACACGTATTAACAAATATTTTTATACTACGATTCATTCCAATTGACCCCTGTTCTCTCACAGAAAGACAATATGTGTTAGGGGACGAAATAATAATATGCACAACGCAATTACTCCACAAAAATATAAACCTAAAGTTTCAAGGTTTCTTATAAAGAATACTTTTGATAAATTATTGCATAATTTCTAAATGTCAAGCTTAGCACGTGATATTTTTTCCTTCTACACTAAACCTCAAATGATTACTCTTTTCACAAACATTAACATTTTTCATGTGTAAAAACTTCCTGTTGTTTTATTGCTGTTTTTATATTTTAAAGTATGCTAGTTAGAAAATTTTGCTCTTAATAATTCCACAATTTCCAGTGTCCTGAGAGCTTTTCTGCATCAAATATTCATGTTAATTTATATATTGTTTTAATTCCTTACTGAAATGGAATGAACAGCAGGCATGTGCTGCCTTCCACATTGGTAGTTACAAGCTAAAATTGCAAATGTCATTTTCTGCTTCAAATGATTTTTATTCTTCAGGGAGAACACAATATTTAAAAAAGTTCGAAATAGGTCTTCAGGTCAACAGTTTTAAGAAAACTTACTTTTACGTGTATGATGACCTTTAGAGTTTCGGTGAACACGTAAATATAGAAACACAAGAAAACAATTTATTTTAGATTTGGATTTGTTTTCAAAAGTAAGAAAATGTTATCTTTTTCAATCTTTTTCACAGCCTACATCTTTATTCTAGAAAAAAAACCATAATAACTTGATTCTATGTTTCAATGATTCACATTTGTATCACGTTTCTCCTTTTAATAGATATACACACACATATATATAGATACAGATATATTGATGTCGGTGCGTGTGTATCTATACATATGCACACACACATACATAACTATATATGTGTGTGTGAGCATGTACACACACACACACATATATATGTATAAATGTATGTGTGTATATATATATATGTATATATATTTATTTATATATACATATATATGTACATATACATACATATATATATAAATATATATAGTTTCAAAATTGAGATAAATTTATAACTTTCCTTTTTAGCCTAAAATAAAACAAAGTTATGCAAGGATGACTTATATGTTACGTTATGTTTGCTTTTTTAATAATTTTTTCTCTCACTTTACAATTCGTATTACCTTTAAGTGACATTTAAGATGTTGCCCAATAAAAATGACATATTGGTTTTTAAAATGTGAAACTCATATAAACCAGTTTGGCTCTCAAATGTTATATGAAGTAGAGCTGTAACATCTCTTGGGTTTGCATGATGCAATTGTACAACTATATTGCAAAAGAAAATTAGAACCATATTAGAAATTTAATGATTTTTATTCTTAGAAAATGAGCCATTCTTGGAATTTAATATATTCAACACTGTCGAAATCAATGAAACAAACTCACATTTATAAATAAAGTGAACAGAGAGCAGTAGATGTAAGAATCGAATTAGTTTTATCATTCTATCATACAATTCTGCTGAAATATATCACATTTGCTTTCCATCCTTTCGACGATGATAAATTACTGTTTAATTACTAGAGTCAGTTTGAGTTTATCCTTTTGCAAAATTGTTTAGCCTTGTGCCCGTGTTAAAAACAGATTTTTGTCCTCATGAAAATGAATGCTTGAGATCGGAATAAATCTATATTAATCAAATATATAAGTAGAAAGTTAACAGTTTTTGGTTTGTGTCTCTGTCTTTGTGTGGATTTTGGTGGCTGAGTTTCAAGAATTGTACGATAAAGTGTATTTACTTGGTTTTAAAGGGTAGACATATCGTTTGAGCCTGTTATGGCATGAAATGTACTGAAACGCTTGTTGCTAATATAACTCTGTATGAGAAAGCACCGAGCTGGCAGAATCGATACCGGGCTGGTTCAGTGGTATTTCGTCCGTCTTTACACTCTTAGTTCAAATTTCGCTGATGGTGACTTTGTATTTCTTCTTTACGAAATCAAAGTAACCACTCCCCTGTAATGGCTGGCCTTGTGTCAAAATTTGAACTCTATATTACTTTGTATGAGGAGCTATTCTCAGTTTTATAGTTTATATTGATTACTAGTGTCTCTCGGTTTTCCACTTTTTTAATGTTCATTATTTTATCTTTTGTTATTTAAGTTGATAGTTGCCTTATTCTGAGACTTATAATGCTTGAGTGCTTCGTTTGTGTTGATGTATTGATGGGAAAGATACTATTGTGTTGCTATTTATGTTTATAAAACGATTTTTGCTTTTCGTTATCGATATGTACAGGTGTTGATATAATAATTGTTAATCAGCCTTAGACGCGAAAAGTTGTCTGAGGTAGTAGCTAGGTAGGTGGATCACGTGTGGAACGAGTCGGTTTATCAGTCAAGTCTATCGTCAATATCGTCACGCCTCCTTCCTTCAAACGGGAAGGAAGAGCTATTTTCATCATACTTGTGGCTATGGCGAAAGAATATATCTGGTGGACACGTCTGAAAGGATTAGAAACAAACACTTTCTTCTCTGGTCAATCTCTCATTAACTTCTTCAAGTGTCACTTGAAAAGGAAAGTGAGAGTAGAGAGGCAAGTTTTGTCTAGCGAACGTTTCAAAAAATTGGGTGAATGTAGCAAGGATGGCACGTAGGATTGACGAAGTCACTTTGAGCATAGTCCTATGAACCGGGAAAAATTTAAAACAGAGAGTTACTTACTTGCAAATAAATGTGTTAACATGTGACATTATTAACCGAGGTTACCGTGGTCTTTTCCGTAGGCTTTTCTTTCCACGGATAAACCTTATCTGCTTCCCCCTTTACACTTTACATCATGATATCGTTTTTTGTTTCCTTTTTACGATCACTTTTGATCGAATACCTACCCCACTTTTTTTTCTCTCCAAAAAGAAAGGCTCTACTTTGTAATCTGTCCCATCTGTGTTCAGCCCTGTGTGGCTAGTAAAGAAACATATATCTGAAAAGACTAGTTTTGTGGAGTATACGCAAGTCTTGGTGCGAATTGTTTAAGATGGAAAGGCAGTTAAATTGCGATGGATTTATGTTAATTCTTTTGATATCTTCATTATTTGAAAATTAGATATTGAGTACAATACAGTTTAGTTAAGAAGGGTGCTTGTGAATGCATTTACCCTTTAGCATTCAGATTACTGCCATGCGTAATGCTTCTTTATTCACCTTGTTTTCAGTCATTCATTCATTATCTTATAGGTTTGATATCTTGATGATGTAATTGTTTATTTTTAGAATGATATTGTAGTGTGAGAGACTGGATCTAGTCTGTTTAAACATAAAACAGGTAGAATATTGGAGCCAGCGTGTGTATGTGTGTATGTGTGTCTGAGCACACATGTTCGTTCATGTGTGTCTATGTGTGTGTGGGCGTGCACGTGCGTGCCCATGTACAGATGCGCACGCTCGCATCCATATAGACAAGCACGCAAAACCATAACTGTGCATCTACACACCCACATATACAACCATATACTTGCACATACTGCTCCTTGCTACTTCCCCTCCAACAATCTGACCGATTTCCTGTTCACCATGCAGTATTTTCTAACTAATTGTTACCGATATACCAACATCAAACTACGACACCACGCAACTTTCGTCGACCAATCGCAGCTCGCCTTACAGTAATAACAATCAACGTCTGTCATTTAAATTCAAGATGGCTGAAGCATCATGCTTGAAACTCAAGAGTACCAACGAATTTGAATCTAACTGTTTTGATTGTATATAAAGAAAAAGTTGTCAGTGACGTCAAGATCCCTGTTTGTTTGCCATCGTCAGACTATAATAATAAATTAACCGCTACTCTACTAAAACTATTGAGTACTCCATTAGTTTAATGTTAAACTGATTTTAATTTATAACTTCAGATAAAAACAAACAATTATATAGCTTTGAGAAACCTCTCGAGGACGTTTTGGGATGATCATCAGTGATGTTTCTTGGATCTCAGGCATGTCTGCGACTTTCAATATTAGACACCCTCATCCAGTTTACCCAGCCGGGGTCAATGGGTCGATAAGTAAGTACCAGCACTAGTTACGTACTAAACTTGATACAGATTTATTATCATTCCACAAAAATACTTTCAACCTTCGCCCAATGCTATAAAATCAATATCAAGTTTCAATACTGAAGATTGATCAAAAGTTGAGATGGGACGGTGTGAAATATTCATCAATAAAAATGTATATGTAATCAATACACAATCAGGAGCGTATAGGCGTAGTAGTGGCTGTGTGGTAAGTAGCTTGTTTACCAGCCACATGGTTCCGGGTTCAGTCCCACTGCGTGGCACTTTGGGCAAGTGTCTTCTACTATAGCCTCGGGCCGACCAAAGCCTTGTGAGTGGATTTGGTAGACGGAAACTGAAAGAAGACCGTCGTATATATGTATGTGTATATATATATATATTATATATATATATATATATATATATATGCGTGTGTGTTTGTGTGTCTGTGTTTGTCCCCCTAGCATTGCTTGACAACCGATGCTGGTGTATTTATGTCCCCGTTACTTAGCGGTTCAGCAAAAGAGACCGATAGAATAAGTACTGGGCTTACAAAGAATATGTCCTGGGGTCGAGTTGCTCGACTAAAAGCGGTGCTCCAAGATGGCCGCAGTCAAATGACTGAAACAAGTAAAAGAGTAAAAGAGTAAGCAGATAACTAATCAAAGGATCAATTGTTCAAATCTTAGCATTGGATTTTCTTGTTGTGGTTGCTGTTTAGCTCCGTGATCAGCTCACACTGTACAAGTATTAATCAATGATATTCATGCAATGAGGATCCTACCTTTGTCACCTTAACTTTTTACAGCGTCTCAGTATATTTTTATTTCGTAGGACGGTAGACTATGATTTGAGAGAGGCTCTATCTGAACCCTGATTGTGCTATGATTATAATCAAACCACTTAAGTTTCACTGACATTACTAGGTTTAAGTAAGTATAGTATGGCCAAATAGTTAAGTTTATTTTTCAACCACTAGATACTGGGTGTGACCCCACCGTGTGGTATATCAAACAAATATCAATTTCTGTAACCTCATGTTGACCAATACTATGTAAGAAAAACTGGGTAAACTATAGATCCTTGTCACTCACTGTATCACACTGATTCTCCCCGAGAATATAGTTTAAGAGCAAACGTGTCTGTGGAATGCTTAGCCAATTACGTTTTAATTCAGGAGCAGATAATTTAGTTTACTGAACAACTGAACAACTGAACAACTGAATCCTCATCGTCGACGTAGACGAAGATCCATGATCATCGCGAAATGATGGAAATGACCATAGCTGCAAGCATCGGCAGAATTGAAAAAGTTCATAAATGGTTTGTTTTATCAGCATTTTCGTTGCTTTCTCCAGTGGACATAAACTATAATAGAAAGCAGCACTGACAACGAATAACTATTTTCATTTCTAATTTATTCCCACTCCAATTGCTCAAAAGTCAGTGTCTTTTATATTCAAGCATAACTAATATTTTCAACATTTACCATTAATCTAGAATGCTTTTATCTTAATCAAAATGATGGTAAAATGAAATAGAAATATTGTAAATGTCCTTTAAACCGACTGGCATCACAGCTAATTTACAGTCTGTGAGAATACAGCGAAATCCCGTTGAGAGATTTTATAATTTTGATCAAGCAGCAAGGGGTTCTATACGGCAGATAATTTAATAGATTCTGAAATGGTATGTCAGTTCGCCATTACTTTAGTTGATGTATGACAATTATTATTCTTTGTTCAGACTTCACTATTTGTGACATCTACCACAACCTTAAAATAGCAGCAGCAAATGCAGCTAACGTCCTTTCAATATTTTCGCTCTGTTTTTATTATCTTGGAGAGCAAAAGTGGAAGCCTTTCCAGTTACGTGTATGAAACTGTCAACATTAATAAATCTAAAAATTAAGAATTTCGCTGAATATAAACATTGATTTCGAGTCGGGGAAGAATAATAGAAACTTAACTTGCTTCTGGAAACTTTCCATAAACTTTCTGCTGGGCATATTGTAGAACAAAATCACTATTAATATTAAACAAGAAACATGGTCAAAGTTCACTCAACAACCGTTTCGCATAAGCTAAAGCGAACATCTTTCAGGTTATTTGAATAGCAATATTGAAAGAAATGGATTTCCAAGTACCACTTATTTGATCGAGCTAAAGGTTACAATACTGAACTGGAATGCCGTAGGATTTCGAATTATAAAGCTTTTAATTGGAAGAGGATTTCAGCTCCATAAAACAGCAATAAATCTTTCTGGTTGGATTAGTAACAACTGTATTGCGTTGCTGCTTGGATGCTAAGTGGTATTGGAGTCATTCGTTTCGAAAGCAAATTCTGCAATAGGATTTCAGTTCTTGATTCAGACTAATATATTTGAATTCTATGAGGCAGCGAGGTAGTTTCTATACATTACCGATTAACCTGCTAGAAATAGCAGTCGTATCTTGCTCAATCAATGGAATAATAAAAACCTAGGAGTGCCCAAGGAAAAATTGGTCACCTTTAGGATGATTTATGATAATAAAATTCCACCCATTTATTTAAATGATATTTTATGTTATCAACCACTGAGGAATGAATGACCTGAGCAGAACTTGTACGCAGGGCACAAAAATCGTAACTAAATCGTAACCACAAGGTATTTTTAAAACAAACCACTTCCAAAATTGATTACGATGATCCCAGTTCTTGTTTGGTACTACTACATCTAAATATCTACAATGTATCACATGCTAGATTGGATACTATATTAAGATATGAATAATAAACCACTGGGACTCTGTGTGATTAAAATATAGTACCGTATCCCACTTTCACCAAATGGATTTTGTGATACAGTATTTGGTAAAAGATGGTATGGTACTGAAGAAGGTTCACAATACTATATTGACCGAAAGAGGAAGCAAATATTTTCTTCTCTTTTTATCTGCATTTTTTTATGATAAAAGGAGCTTACCACAAATTCTGTCTTCGCGAAGATTTTGTTATTTTAGACATTCTTTCTTCGTGAAGATTTTGTTGCCTGCATGTTAATGACGCTTAACATATATCATTGTAATCTAATTTGTTTGTTGGTATAGTATTTTAGTGTCACCAGAGAGAGAGGGGGGAGAGAGTGAGAGAGACAGAGAGACAGTGATTAGCATTTGGTTATTACTGCCTTACAAAAGAATTGATAACAAGTAATCAAACATTTGTCACAAGAGTCTTGCAATAGTAAAATGGTATTTCAATAACGCCAATTATTTCATGTGTAAAAAACAACATAACATTTTCTTAACCCAATTTAATGCTACAGCAGGATTAAGACTTCGTCGTAATCACACTGTACTACTAGATCGGAAAATAGATATTTTTGTAACTTTAACTAGATGTAGTTTTAAACCAAATCTGAAGGTCTCTGATCCAAAATACCCTCTACTGTTAATGTGGACAAAACTGGGAAGACGAAATATTGTACGGAACTGAACCATACAGGATTGTGTGTTTTAACTTAGATAGATAGATAGATAGATAGATAGATAGATAGATAGATAGATAGATAGATAGATAGATAGATAGATAGATAGATAGATAGATAGATAGATAGATAGATAGATAGATAGATATTTCATTATCTCTAAAGCAAAATTACTTTCTGATATCAGTCAATATGGACAAAATCATCCATAAAATTTAAGTGACACTCCGTCTGTTACGACGACGAGTTTTCCAGATGATCTGATCAACAGAACTGCTTGGCCATGAAATTAGCGTGTAAGTGGCTGAGCACTCTACGGATACACGTGCATTTAACATAGTTCACAAAGAGATTCAGCCTGACACCAAATGTGGCAAGGATGGCCCTTTGAATTACAGTTACAACTTAATTTTGCCAGCTGAGTGAGGTGAAGCAACGGAGGAGAAAGTGTCTTTATCAAGGTCATAACGCACCGCCAAGAATTGAACTCTCGACCTTACGCTGGCAAGCCGAATACCCTATCCACTAAGCCACGCTCCTTCACTATCGAAAGTATTACAGACCGCGTAACTAATTATCTATCCAAATTAGGTTAAGCTATGAAGATAAATTATGTCAAGAGATTGAATTATTTTTTGTTAAATAATAAATATCTCAGAAAGTATCTTCTTTTATCACTTATGTATTATGTATTGACTGTATATAATTTAAATCATCAAGTTTTCACTAATATTTTTATTTAGCTTAAGTGCTAATAAAACAACAAAAAATAATATCTAAATAACTTCAATGACTTTCGCAATTTGCTTACTTGCAGCTCTTATTGACTCCTGACTTATTGAATCGTTAATATTTGATGTATGCCAATCAAATTGAGGTGAATGAGATAGTCATAACTAAAATTGTATAAGGAAAGAGTTTAATGTCTAAAATATAAATAACAGAAAAATATATATTTTTAAAATATAGAACAGGCGCAAGAGTGGCTGTTTGGTAATTAGCTTGCTTACCAGCCACATGGTTCTGGGTTCAGTCCCACTGCGTGACACCTTGGGCAAGTGTCTTCTACTTTAGCCTCGGGCCGACCAAAGCCTTGTGAGCGGACTTGGTAAACGGAAACTGAAAGAAGCCCGTCATATATATATATATATTATATATATTATATAATTAATCAATATAGGGTGGCAAAAAATTTTGTAGAATTTTTTGGCCACCAGCGGCCTAGTGGGAAAAAATTAAATAGTCATAGACCATTTTTAAGTTCAACATCAACAATCAAGGAACGGCCATAATAGGCCATTCACCCACTAGAAATAACAGCCAAGCTTCAACCGCAAATAAAAATCAATTCCGTAAATTTTTAATTTTCTCCTGTTTACGGAATTGATTTTTATTTGCGGTTGAAGCTTTGGCTGTTATTTCTAGTGGATGAATGGCCTATTATGGCCGTTCCTTGATTGTTGATATATATATATATATATATATATATATGTGTGTGTGTGTGTGTGTGTGTGTATGTTTGTGTGTGTGTCGCAGCATCGCTTGACAACCGATGCTAGTGTGTTTACGTGACCATAAATTAGCGGTTCGGCAAAGAGACCGATAGAATAAGTACCAGGCTTACAAAGAATAAGTCCTGGGGTAGATTTGCTAGACGGTGCTCGAGCATGGTCACAGTCAAAATGACTGAAACGAGTAAAAGAATAGACGAATAAAAGAACAGAATTCGTAAGGAATGAATGATTGTAGCATGGCTATGCTTCTCCTACACACTCTAAAAATATATCTTTTTACTTTTGAATAGTCCCAATTTTTCGGTATTCTTAACTCTTTGAAAACGTTCATAACAAAATATTTTCAAGTGAATTGCATTTTTATTATTAAATTCCATTAAAAGTTTATATCTGAAAAATAGAGAATAGGATTTGAATAAAAAGCTCAAATCCGACACTTAACCCAGCAAAAACCTATCTTTTCAAACTTTACACAGTCTGTTATTTTATTTATTTGTTTTATACATTGCTAAAGTATAATCTTCCTTAAAATAATTTACCAGTGGAGTAGCTAAGCTTATGTGCACTAAACAAGTATTTATAATTTATACACTTAGAAATCACCCTCATCGGCTGTCAGAAATCATGAACAAGAAGCGTAAAACTTCAGGAATGCCTAACACTATCAAAGCCACAATGAAATAATAATTGGGTTCTTGGAAACTTATCTTGGAAAGTTTTTATTAAATAGTTCAGCTTATTTTTCTCTAGCACCGACTACCTGTGAGTCTGTGTTAGCAGTAATTAAATATCTCACTTACAGGGAGTCAAATATTACTGCTTTGGATCGTATATCTCTTTCTCTCTCTTCTTCCGCGTGTATATATATATATATATATATATATATATATATATATATATATACATTGGTAAAAACGTTAAGATAACAAAAGAAAGAAAGAGACCTCAATATTATGTAAATAGAGGAAATTTATCTGTAAAATAATATGTGACAATTATTCAATTATTCAACACCCAAGATAAAAGATAAAAGTTTTATTAGCTATTGAATAATTGTCACAAATTATTTTACAGATATATATATATATATGTATGTGTGTGTGTGTGTGTGTGTGTGTGTGTGTGTGTGTGTGTGTATACGAGGGGTACCCACAGGTTACCGGAAACGTTCTCTGTGGGACACGCTCGTTGTTGTTCAGGCTTTCGCCGCTAGAAACCACTTCATGTGATAGTCAAGCATCAGTAGGCCAACCAGCGTCGTCGTTCGTGGTCGTTCTGCAATGTGGTGCATCTGTTTTTGTCAGTACTTTTCTGTTCGTCGATTTTTTCGATGGTTGAAAGGAAGGGAGATCGGGCTCCCGTGAAATTCCGTTTTCTTTTCTGCTGGGGAATACGGCGTCCGAAACAGTTGTCATGCTTCAAACAGATTATAAAGCGCTGACATGAACAAAATACAATTTTACGAGTGGTTTCCACGCTTTAGGAATGGTCAGTTGTCACCTGAAAACCAACCTCGTTCAGGGCGACCGTCGATTTCCCGAATGAACGAAAACATCATGAAAATTCAGGAATTTACAAACTCGTTGCTATTCTTGATATACGCTGGAGTTCCTACCAACGAATTCTGAGCGAGGAATTACAAATGAAATTACAAATGAAAAGAGTTGCAGCAACATTTGTGCGTCACTTTCTCATGGAAGATCAAAAGCAGTCGCGACTAAATGCGTGTCGTGAACTGACGGAACAGTTGGAAGTTGATCCGAATCGATTTTCTAATGACATCACCGGTGACAAATGGTGGTGGTACAGCTAAAACCTGCAAACAAAGCAGCAATCGTCAGTGGAAGCATTCAATGTCACCACACTCCCAAAAAGTGCGTTAAGTCAAGTCCAATATGAAGACAATGTTGATTTGTGTTATTGATGCGAAAGAAATTATCCACACACATATTTTTTCTTCCTGGTTAAACTGTTAACCAGATATTCTAGTTGGCAGTTCTGGGAGGTTTGACCAAAAATAACACGACCACGCTTACCCACCCTCTTTATTAACCCGATCATGTTCCCTACAACTTTTCTTTTTTGTTCCCCCGAATGAAAAAAAGGTCTTAAAGGAAAGCCGTTTGCAGATGTAGAAGATGTGAAGAAAAATACGACGGAGGCGTTAAAAGGAATCACTTCACAAGAGTTCTAGGACTGCTTCAAACGCTTCTGCGTCGAGGCATTGCTTCCAGTAGAGAATACTTTGATGACGATAATAGCATAATCAAGTGAAGAAGTGTGCGCAGGCGCATTGCCGTGATGAAACCACCACTGCCCACTTCGCCACTGCGTCTCTCAAACAGATCAAAAGTGGCGAGGGAATAAAATTAAATTGCAAAATTCTGGTTTCTTTTGGGTACACGACGGACGAGGGGTGCTGAAAAGTTCCTGGCTTTGGGTGAGCGGAAATACAGAAGAATCAGTTAATTATGTTTTTATACAACATATTCCCCTTTCAGGTCCATACCCTTATAGCTGCGGTTCTTCAGTTTTTTTAAGTCTTCTAAAAGAACTCGGAAGTTTGAGCCTCCAACTAGGCCTCTTGCGAAATCCTTAAAGATAGAAACTTTTCAGCACCCCTCGCAAATGTACATGAATATATTATATATATATATATATATATATATATATATATATATATATATATATATATATATATATATATATATTATATATATATATTATATTAAGTAGTTGAATGAATTATCTTAGTATGGATAATTCGGTTAACCGATACCTGGGTAGCAAATTCACGTCAGAAAAACACGGTTGAAGCTACATGCCAAGGGAAGAGATCACGTGCTTTCGTGTGGAAATTTGTGTATTTTTTTTCGAAACATATGTCGAGAATAAAGGAATTTTGTTAAATCGTCGTTCAACTCCATTCTTTCAACTCATTCTTTCATTTATTTATATATATATATATATATATATATTATATCTATATATATATATATATATATATATATATATATATATATATATATATATATATCACAATCAAGGAACGGCCATAATAGGCCATTCACCCACTAGAAATAACAGCCAAAAAGCTACAACCGCAAAATAACATTAATTCTGTAAACCAGGAGAAAATTAAAAAAACATTTACCTGAATTCCTTATACGATGCACCGTTTCGTCTACTGTTTAATGGTAAAAACTAACCCTGATTAAATTAAATCAAGCCAATCTACCATAGGCCCTTAGATTCATCAGTAAGGAATAGCCAAATCGGAACAGATATTTTTCACGAGGCATTCACGTCCATGCCTCGCCAATATCTGACCTAAAATTTTCAAATCGTCGCACTCGCGCCAAATTATCGGCAGCAAATAAATATAAGCCGCCGATTCCATTACGGAACTAACCAGAAAATTCATAATTAATCAATTAAACAGTAGACGAAACGGTGCATCGTATTAGGAATTTCAGGGTAAATGTTTTTTTAATTTTCTCCTGGTTTACAGAATTAATGTTATTTTGCGGTTGAAGCTTAAGCCGCCGATAAATTTGGCGCGAGTGCGACGATTTGAAAATTTTAGGTCAGATATTGGCGAGGCATGGACGTGAATGCCTCGTGAAAAATATCTGTTCCGATTTGGCTATTCCTTACTGATGAATCTAAGGGCCTATGGTAGATTGGCTTGATTTAATTTAATCAGGTTAGTTTACCATTAAACAGTAGACGAAACGGTGCATCGTATAAGGAATTTCAGGGAAATGTTTTTTTAATTTTCTCCTGGTTTACAGAATTAATGTTATTTTGCGGTTGAAGCTTTTTGGCTGTTATTTCTAGTGGGTGAATGGCCTATTATGGCCGTTCCTTGATTGTGATATTGAACTTAAAAATGGTTTATGACTATTTAATTTTTTCCACTAGGCGCTGAGAGGCAAAAGAATTCTACAAAATTTTTTTGGCCTCCCTATATTGATTAATTATAATTT
>NC_043008.1:65728113-65730613 GCF_006345805.1 Octopus sinensis
TACGGGCAGATGTAGAATGTGTATAAAAGAATCATACATTATCGTTTGCATGTATGATTTCACATTTTTTAAATAAGTTTTCTGATGCTATTCACTCGTGCAACCATAGATACTACTCAACTTTCATGAGACGATTTAAATCGGAATCCCCTTAGCTATAACCCTAGTAATTTCTGTTGCACAACTGAATATCCTACCGCTTATAACAATATATCGCTAATACAAATATAAATTTATGATAGACAGTAAGCAATCTAATTTTACTCCTGTCAGCCCTTATAAAGACTTCCATTATTTGCATAGCTATAACCACTTCTATAAAAGCATCACATGCCTTGGTAAATAACTGAACGTATATCTAGCGTAAATATAATTTTTTCCCTGATGAAGGAGACATTCTCTGAAAAATGAATCTTAAGATTCATTCGTTATTTGGACGAATGAACCCCAGAAACGATCTTTGGAATACATTATTTTCTTATAACATGTAACCCCAAACTATTTTTAATGCCTACTATCTTCTCTATATCATATTTAAAATTTTTTTTAAATAAGCCCCTCACCGATGTATAAAAGAAGGGACATTTTTAGCGAAAAATTAACTATATTTAATTGTTTAGTTATATACTGAGGATATGCTTACATAATACAGTAGTTCTGAGTCGCTTAAAAAATGCATTCGACTAAAATACTGTTTACCCACGTAGAATTAAACTGTGGAATTCAAATGACTTTTGAAGTTTGTGTTTCCACGAAAGGAAGCATTCCTTTTTTAAGTAACGTACCTTATTGTTACCTATTAAGATATGGAGAACTTCTGTAGTGCATAATCTGCATTCTTTCCTATATGCGGTGTAGATATTTTATATTATCCCCGTTAAGCTTTAAAGATGTATTTACCCAGCATATTAGAATTACATATTTTATTCCTGAAGCTGTATGTATTCATGATGTAACGATATTCAAATGAGTCAGCAATATAATAACGAACATCATTGACAGTAATAACGCTACACCTGTAAATAACATTGCGTATTAAGCAATTGCCTCTTAAAGGACAACTAGAAGCTCACCTAGAGTTACAGCTTAAAACATTGTTTTTTAAAAGTCTCTCAAGTTAAAATGGAATCAAAATTTTCTGGTTATCTTTTGATTCTACTCCATTGTCTTTTTTGTGAAATTTACAAGTATTACGCTCTATATGGGTTGATTTTAAAGAATATGTAAAGAGTTGTTACAATTACGAGGATAAGAGTCATTAGTATTCATTTCCTTTAATATTTCTGTTAACTAGGATTACAGTTTTATCATCTTCTATATGATGTTTATTAATTATCTCAACATCAGATTGACGACCGTCCTTTTGAATGTTGGTATTTGAGTAATGGGTGTATAGTTGAGAGTCCACATTCTGAATTATATCCTTATTAAGGTTACATAGATTTATATGGAAAGGCAGAGGATTTATGTTACTTTTTACGAGTGTGTTTATCCTTATATTTATTAATTTTAGAGTCATTGGAGAATTCTGTATTATCTGATAGATTTGAATTTATGGAGTAAGGCGATATAAGCGTATAGTAAAGAACGATTATACAAACGTCTATATCAAAATTATTGCACAGCATACTAGTATACGGTCTAGAACACGGGAACAATGTTATGTAATCTCTCATGTCGATATAAAAAAAATTAGTGACTAAATAGAAAGATAGTTATAGACAGATAGATAAATACTCAATTCATATACATGTATATATATATGTGTGTGTGAATACAAAAATTAATATAAAAAAGAGACATGCGCAACGTGTTGCCATATAGGAAATAGATGTATATATAATATATACATGCATACATACACACACATATATATATATATATATACTATATATACATACTATCTATATATATACATATGTATATAAATATATAATATATACATTATACATATATACATATATATATATATATATATATATATATATATATTATATATATATATATATATATATATGTATATATATATGTATATATATGGTGTGTGTGTATACATACACATATCAAAGGAAAAACGAAAGGCAAGTGTCTACTTAAACGGACAACATGAATAGGAAGAAGAATAGGGACAGAGAGTGAGAGAGAGAGAGATGACAAATGAAAGGGAGAGATACAAGTGATTATTTACCTTTCATAATCTCTTGTGGATGATGGCTAATCTTCGTTAACGATATTGTATTGCTAAATGTTCTATTTCACTTCTGATATTGTATTTCAACTGATCTACTTAACTGCAATTCTGTCGAATAATGGTATGAATTATTTCACATTACAGAAGCTTTTTCTTGCATCATATATACAAGCAGAATTTTTCGTTTTATTGCATGTTATTTATAAGAATGTTTTATTTACGTAAGTATGTATATGAGTGTACTGATCATTTGCCGTGCAATTTAAATCTGATCCCACAATATAATTATATATAGGAATAAGTATATAG
>NC_043008.1:65735006-65745006 GCF_006345805.1 Octopus sinensis
GACATTTATCATCTTTATTGCGTTTTAATTTTGTGGATTATCGAGTGTAGAGAACTTAGTGTCGCTGCTAGCATAGATATTTATTGGCTGAAGCACTTCTATTTTCACCTTCAGCCAAAGAAGAAACTTCTGGGTTGCTTGATCAGCTGGAAACTGCTGCCGCATTTCACTTATAGCATTCTTTAACATGTTAAGAAACGAAAGATACATTAAATAATGTAATCTTAAATACAGCATATCTAACACAAAGACAAATCCTTAAGAACAACAACAACTTCAGACACAATTAACAAATTATCGTTTCAATACGAGAATACAGACACAGTAGCGAACAGTCTGATTTGATAGAGTATAACTGAGTCTTTGATTAAAATATTGATTCCTTGTAACCATTAGACTGTGCTATACGAACAATGTCCTTAAGAATGTATACACACCACCTGGTCAAACTGTGTCTCTGAAATTAATCAATAAGCATTCTTTACTTTCCTCCTCCTTCTTTGAATCATCATTATTATCAGGTTTTCATCTATTATTAGTACTAGTATCACTGATATTAGTTTTTGTTGTTGCCATTGCTGTTGTTTATATTGTTGTAATCACTTCTTCATCATCATTGCAGTTGTTGTCTTATTATTATTATTATTATTATTATTATTATTATTATTATTATTATTATTATTACAATCAGGACTCTCATCATTAGCCACAAAGAATAATCTTTAATTCAAGCCTACTCTAAGCTACTAAGAATGCGTGCGGCAACTTGAAGATCCACCCACCACACACGATAGACTGGCAGTTGCACGGGCACGAAAGTTACGTTGTTATCCTCATTCCGTAAATGGTGGCTTTTAACGGGTGGAGAGCTGAACCATCCTGGGGTACAGAGGATTCGCAATCTAGACTAAGGTCTGAAAGTTTACCACACCATGGTTCCTCTGCTTTGTGGCAGAAGTAGGAAGAAAGGGTGAAAGAAATTTGTGGTGAAAAGCCTCGTGGAGCTTAGGTGTCTTTGCTCAATAAACACTCACAATGTCCGATCTGGGAATCGAAACCGCGTTCTTACGACCGCGAGTCAGCTACCCTAATCACTGGGCCATTGCGTCTCCACTGCAGTTGTTGTCGTTGTCGTTGGTGTTCATTATGTTATTGGTGCCGTTGTTGTTGTCATCATCATTGTTGTCGCTGATGTGGTTCATTGCTACTGTAGATGCAGCTGTTGATGCTGCAAACTACTTCTCCTGTCGACTCTGGTTGAAAACGCAAGCAATATTAGAGCCATTATTAAAATCCTGAATGACCGAATCCTCGACATCCTTCACAAATATACGGAGCATCTATGACAGTACTGAATTTGCTGAAGGATATTTAGATCCAAAAAGATCTTGAAACTTACCTGCTCTTTCTCGCTGTGTTACTGCACAACATTTTAACATTAGTATGTACATCTGTGTGTATTTGAGTCAGTAAAACACACACACACACACAAACACAGATAGATAGATAGATAGATAGATAGATAGATAGATAGATAGATAGATAGATAGATAGATAGATAATAGACAGACAGACAGACAGACAGGTAGTCAGACAGCCAGACCGATTGATAGATAGACAGACAGACAGATAGATAGATAGATAGATAGATAATTAGATAGATAGATAGATAGATAGATAGATAGATAGATAGATAGATAGATAGATAGATAGATAGATAGATTGATTGACAGACAGACAGACAGTCAGACAGCCAGACCGATTGATAGATAGACAGACAGACAGACAGAGAGATAGATAGATAGATAGATAGATAGATAGATAGATAGATAGATAGATAGATAGATAGATAGATAGATAGATAGATAGATAAGACCTTCATTTGCCCTTCCTCCTCTTACTCTTTCTTTCTTCTTTTTCCTCTGTTCCCTCTTCTGTTTCTTTTTGCTTTTTCGTTTCTTTCAAATTTTCATTTTCATTTTCTTCTTTTTTGTTCTCTTTAATTTTCCTCTTTCTTTGTCTTACTTTTGTTTCTTCATTTCCTTCCTTTTACCATGTTTTCTCTTCAACACACATCCTATGGCATAGACGCGCAAATACCATCAATTTTCAGTCATAACTTGTCTGAAGATCATCTGCACCTACAGATGAAACTCAGACTTGTAAGAGACTGACTCAACCAAAATAAAAATATTAATATCTCCTGTAGTATTCTGTCCCCTCTCTCTCCCCACTTTCTCACTCTCTCTCTCTATCTCTCTGTCTCTTTCTCTCTCTCTCTTTCTCTCTCTGAAGAATTTCTAACAGGAAATTCCTTACATATTGTCCAACATGTACAACTTTGTGCTTCTTACTAACAAATGAAACACATACATGTCATAGCAAATAAATGATACCAAAAACATTTTCATACTTCCTGTTTTTATTATATACAAACAAGAAGTGGTGTGTGTGTTGTGTGTGTGTGTGTGTGTGTGTGTGTGTGTGTGTGTGTGTGTGCTGTCTTTCATTCCTTTACTTGTTTCAGTCATTTGACTGCAGCCATGCTGGAATATATATATGTGTGTGTGTATATATACACGTACAATGATTGACCGCTAGCTACTAAGCTTTCTTTTTTTATTCTCTCTCTCTCTCTTTGTTTATTTTCTCAGATTCCATTCTTTTGAAGAGCGTAGGTTCGAAACTTAAAAGACCTTCTCACCTTCCTGAACGTTAAACTAATACATCTGTTCGTTGTTTACGCACGCGTCTTCGTTTTTTGTTTTTAGTAAATTTCAACTATATATATATACATATATTCATATATATATATATATATATATATATTATATACAGAGAGAGAGAGAGAGAAAGTGAGAGAGAGAGATATGTAATTCAATATTTGAAAAGCAAACAGATAAATTGTTAGACTGATATAATTTAAAATATATAATCAAAATACTTTCGTGCTGTAGACTAAAAAACAATGCTTATTGAAGACTATTATAAGTTTGTTTACATGGTTGGCGTTAAACACAAATATATATTAAAATTCTTTCACTTATTAAGCACACAAAGCCAATTTTGGCCACGCTATTTTAATAACTCATTCGACCAGACGGGGGAGCAAAAGCTGGAGATACTGACACCAGTGCTAAGCTGTGTCTATGGCAAAAGACTTTTATTCTAATTGTGCTTCTTATCTGTTAGTATTTGGCTATAACACATTGGAATGGTTAGCACACTGTTAGCTACAACTTCATTGTTGCTGTGGTTGTTGTTTTTGCTGTTGTTGTTGTTGTTGTTGTTGTTGTTGTTGTTGTTTTTGTTATGTTCCAAATCAATTCTGATCGAGCAAATCGACAATAATCAATGAATATTCCAGCTACGCATTTCGTTGGTCTGAAGCACATCCTTCGAAGGAGGGAGAGACACGAGAGTGAGATAGTGGACGCAGGAAGAAAAGAAGAAAGAAAGAAAGAAAGAAAGAAAGAAAGAAAGAAAGACAGAAAGAAAGAAAGAAAAGAACGAATTAGAAGAAAAAGGGAAAGAAAGAAAGAAAGAAAGAAAGAAAGAAAGAAAGAAGGAGAGAAAGAAAGAAAGAAAGAAAGAAAGAAAGAAAGAAAGAAAGAAAGAAAGAAAGAGAGAAAGAAGGAAGGAAAGAAGGAAAGACAGAAAGAAATGGGAAGAAAATGGAAGAAAGGAAGGACGGAAAGAAAGAAGGATGGAAAGAAAGGAAGAAGGAAAGAAAGAAATGGAAGTAAGGAAGGGAAGAAAGAAAGAAAGAAATGGAAGGAAGGAAAGGAAGGAAGAAGGAAAGAAAGAAATGGAAAAGCAGAAGGAAGGAACGAAAGAAAGAAAGAAAGAAAGGAAGAAAGAATTGGAAGGAAGGAAGGAAGGAAAGAAAGAAAGAAAGAACGAAAGAAAGAAAGAAAGAAAGAAAGAAAACAGAAGGGGGAGGGAGCAAGGAAGAAAACTGCAAAGACAAAATAGAGCTTATCTTGTTAAAAAAATATTGGAAGATTATAAACAGGGAAAAGAAAACGGATGCGATACGTTAAACTTTTAGTTTGATTCTGTCCAAAGAATTCTGTCTCAAGGTTTTCAAGTAATGTGAAATGATTTCCACATTTCTCGCTAAAAAAATTACATCTAATCACTGAATTCTAATATTTGTTTGGTTCTTGTTTTTGTATCTTTTTTTCGTGTTTTTTTTTTCTCTCGGTGTTCCAGTTTGGTAGTTTCTTATTTTAATCTCAAAGTGGCTAAAAGACATTGACCGGGGAAGGGGCGATATTTGGAACAACAACAAGAATGGTAACGACAACAACAGATAAACTGTTTATTGTTAAATGTTTTCCGACTTCATTTGACTAGCTCTGCCCATAAGCAATACATTTATGTGTATATGTGTCTGTCTCTGTGAGTGTGCATGTGTGTGTGTATGTGTGTGAGTACGTATTGCTTATGGACAGAGCTAGTCAAAGATATATATATATATATATATAATATACATATATATATATATATATATAATATATATATATATATATATATATATATATATATATATAAATATATGTACACACATACACATACATATATATATATATATATAAATATATGTACACACATACACATACATATATATATATATATATAAACTGTTTTTCTTCCTGATTTACCATTCCAATTTATTGATTGCTTTGCTCTCTCATGTGATTGAAAACCATAAAATTAAGAACAGAAAACAAATGGCTTAAAAGCAAAAACCAAGGAGAATAAAAAAATAAAAAGGAAATAAAATATAAATTGAAATTTAGAAATTTAGATATTGCCAATCTCACTTATTGAACAGAAACAAAAATTAACAAGCAAAAAATCTCAAAAATTGTCTAAATTAATCAAGAATATTTCGACCATTAATTAACATATAAATTTTATTATTAGATATCCATAGTTTGGCTAATGAGTGAGTTAAGCTCCATTAAATACTCTCACAAATTGAGAGGAAATGAGAAACATTGGATATTATTGCAAGTTCTGCTGTTACTGAATAGATAAGAGCGACGTATTCTAACAGTAGATACCTTGAGCGCACGTTACACGTATCATGTTACCGTTTTGCCTTCTACTTGTTTCAGTCACTGGATTGCAGCCATGCTGGAAGTACTACTTGCAGGGTTTATACCAACATGTCGACACGAGTGTTTATGCTTTTCAGTTTAGATATCGGTCTCTTTGGCCGAACCGCTACGTTTAGGGAGACAAACCAACACCGATTTGCATGAGGTGGTGGAACAAACTCAAACTTATACACTCTCACACGCACGCACATACAGACACAAACACACACACGCACGCATATATATATATATATATATATATATATATATATATATATATAATATATATATATATATATATATATATATATATATATATATATATATATATATATTATATAATATATATACACGATAGGCTTCCTTCCGTTTCTCTCTACCAAATCCACTCACAAGTCTTTGGTTGACCTGAAGACACTTTCCCAAGGTGCCACGCAGTTATTCAACGGCAGCATTCGTCCTATATTTCTAGACTGCCATATTAGCTTGGCGATAACTATCAGTATCCAGTACCGCTGCCGTAGTCTCCTTTAGAGAGACTTGGAAATATTAATAATTTTATTTCTGAAATCCAGTGGATATATTCCACTGAATTTAGGTAAATAATCCTGCTGGGTTCGGCTGCTCTGCATTGATAAGGGACAATTACCCTGAAACTAGTCTGCAGATGCCTGACCAGCAATGGGAAGCGGCTGACCTCCCCTGTTCGAAGATTATAATGGACACAGGTTCGTATGTCACATAGCTAGCTAGAGGCAATGGCCTCTTGGAGCTAATCAACGGCAGCATTCGTCCTATATTTCTGGACTGCCATATTAGCTTGGCGATAACTATTAATATCCAGTACTGCTGCCGTAGTCACCTTTAGAGAGACTTAGAAATATTAATATTTCTATAGATAAATGCATATACACATATAGCTTTGACCATAATTTTATATTATTTAATCAGCTTCAGAGCTGGCATTATTTTCTCTGCATTGAAATTTACATATGAATTTACATAGGCAAAATACAAAGGTCAATCGAACCGTCAAATAATGTTTTTGGAACGATTCTGATCTGGGCCGTCAGATCCGAGATACCCGTATATAAATTGGTACATATGTACCGAAGTTACGGCAAATACTTTAGAATGAATATCCAATAGTCCGCCTCCAAAATAATAAGAGATAATTCCTGTAATTTTCAGTGATCACTTTGCCAAAACTCTGGAGACATATTGTCTAGGGAACATCTAAACGATGTTCTCGTACTTTATTGAATATATTTAACGTCTTTCTTCTATCACCTTATAAATATATATTTTCAACACTGTGTCTCCACTTCCAGCTATTCGAAGTAAATGAGATGCGAATATCAGATAAAATTTTGAGATATACATACACATGTACATTTGTTAATGTGTGTGTGTGCGTATTTGTGTGTCTAATTTCCAACTAGTTCCACATATACGTTTACACATTGCATATTGGTGATGCTCATATCTACAAAAATACCTTATTCGCCAAGACCATTATATATGAAAATGAGTCTATAAGTTTCTCTATGCAAATATATAATAATGCATGTATGCGTTACAGGCGTAAAAAATATATCTGAATTCCAAGTATATGTTATATATTTGTAATATTTATCTATATAATACATATAATATATATCTATATATAATGGAGAACGCTACTTATTAATTAGGTATGTAAGAATTACTAAAAGTACTATAAGACAGCGATTATTAAAAGGCTGAGCGCATGGAAATATTTTTATCAATTCATGTTCTAAGAAATTTCCTATAATTTCTATTTCTCAAGTTTACTGAATTTTTTAACTCCAATTTCTCACAAAATCAAATATTCATTGCATGCACTGCGGAGTATTCCGTTTTCATTTGCAAAGTCTCTCATTTTCTCTTTTAATGTTTTCACTTCAAGTTTTAATTCGCTGTTTGGAAAACCGACAGTTTATACTATTAATGTATACGTAGTTTAAAAACATTATTTACTGAATGAAAATTTTTAAAAAATACCCGTATAATTTTTGTAAAAATATTTAAAAGTTATTTTGCTGTTATGGCTGTTGGAACCTATTGCAATCCGGACCTATTTTGACCATTTTCCTTTTTAACTTAAAAACCATGGGAGGAGCCTTTTCGGTGAAAAAAATGTGAATATTTTCAGAAGAAAAGGTGAACAATTCAAGTAATATTTCGCTGTTGTTTCTAGCACAACCCAGACCAATCTTCCTTTTCACTCTCACGTGTACTGATGATTTATTTTCCATGTTTTTCTCCCATTAAACACATTTTTGAGAATAAAAATGCCGAAGTAACACACGCTTGGTCCATTGGTGGAAGAAAAACAACAAAATAAATCGTGTATGTAAGAAAAGACATTTTATAACCGAAAAGTATGCCATTAAAATTAATTATCGTTTACATAACACCTTTTTAAAACCAACAACAATTGCGGCGTGGAAGATATTTGTAAGCCATTCAAGAACACACAAAACATTTTGTTTGACTTCAGCATTTAAATTTAATTTGTGTCAAAATATTTTCATCGCTTTGAAACATCTAAGCAGAGGGTGGTTTATATAATATATCTAAAATATATGTAATATATTTATATAACGTATGTAATATATATGTATGTTTCCATGGGTGGGTGTTTGGACATATAGAGACACGCACACAAACAAGCATACATGCATATGTATACAGACTGTACATATAGATACATACATAAATGTACAAATATATATATGCATATATACAGCATATACATACAAATACATACATACATACATACATACATATATATATATATATATTATATATATATTTATATATATATATATATCTATTTATATATATATATATATTTATATATATATATATATATACATTCATTTTAAATTGATAAAAGGTGTTTTTTTTCTAATATTTTATATATATTATATTGTGTGTAATTTGATTTAGTTTTTCTAAATTGAATTATTTTTCCATGTAAGTTTTGATTTTATTACCTCAAATAATATTAAAATATATATACATATATATACTTATATATGTATATATATATATATATATATATATATATATATATATAATATATATATATATATATATAATATATAAATATTATAGGAATGGATTGCTACACACACTAATACCAAACACTTCTCAGCACCATTCTACACACCACTTCTCACTTCTGCTGTTTACAGAGTTCTTGGTAGGAACGTGTATAGTGTGCGATCGTCGTATTGAGAATGACTTTTGTCATGACAACACCTGCTCAGAGGCCTGCGCAAAGTTGCAGAAAGTGTATGGAGAGGAGTGTATGAACTGTACACATGTGTAAGAGTGGTTCAGACTTTTCCAAGATAGCCGAAAATATGTCGATGTTCTGGGAGACCCACAACAAGCAGAACTGAGAAAACATTGCAGATGTGCGTGTGCAGCTGTGAGAGGTAATCGTCGAATCACCATCCGAAGGTTATCAGAAGAAGTACAGATCAGTTACGGTTCGGTTCAGTCCAATATCACTGAAAGTTTGGGTATGAGACGCGTGTCTGCCAATTTTGTGCCAAAACTGCTTTCAGCCGACATATGAGACACTCGAACTTCAGTTGCACAAGATCTCCTTGATTATGTCGAGAACGATGAAAAGTGTTTGAAGAGATATGCGTAGGCCGCAGAGCAGGTATCGCCGAGCATTTGACAAAATTTGATGCATATTCTCTGCTCAACTTTCTGTCATGGTCAGTGCGACGAATACACGCTACACACCTTCCTTCCAAGCACAACTCTAAACAGCAGAAGTGAGCTAGAACGTTAAAACTTTGTGCACCTGCACAGCAGAGTTTAAGGTGAATCCGTACCAAGCAGATTTCGCTCCGTTAATAAGGCAACAGTCCGGATACTTATTGATCAGACTACGTATATATGTATATGTAAATATATAAGATTTAGCAAGAAGATATAATTGATATACTTGATATAACCAGAATATTTAAAGACAGATTTTCGTACATTTTTGTTATTTAACTGTTATGCCTTTCTTTCGTTTTTTCGAAAAACAGAATGCAACAGAGTTTTCGAAGGAAGTTTTAATATTGTCTGTAAGCACTTTCGTGGTTCAACTTTTCAAACAGCTGTGTTCTAAGCTAATCCGTAGAGAGGGAGTTGTTTCAGTAATGCTATTGACTACCGCCGGTTTAGTTACATATTTAGAATTTATATAAATCATTCTCCTCTTGCGTTTCTTAGTTGATCAACTTCCTCTATCGTCAAAAAGAAAATATTTTGAATTTTCCATTCTGCATGAAAGACTAGATATGTACACTACATGGAAAATTTCCAAGAGGCAAATCTACAATTTGCTGATTGGTTTAGATCCTGTTTCTCGGATGTAAATCTTACTGTATTATGGGCATCTGTTGCAGTAGATGAGATTTTTGTTTTGTTCCTTTTTCTTTTGCAATTCATGTGTGCATCCACCTTTAATTCCTTCCCAAACCTGAATCTTTAGGTTATTTCTTTTTCAATTATTTCCCACGTCCCTCAAGGAAGGACTCCATAGTGTGTTATTTGCATTTTTTTTTCTTTCACACACATGAATATCGCCTGTGTGTTAGGATAATGAACCCAGGTGGTTGTCTTCGATTGTTGACAATTCGGGATCCCATAATTATTTGTCGGGGATTTATTTGTTCGAGAATACTGGTTGTAATTTCAATGATTATGGGTGACTACAAATAGAATATTATATTTGTTGGTTTTCTTCCCTCCTTCATTGTGAGTGTTTCCCCGCAAAGCGGAGATTGGTCATTCTTTTACTTTGATTCTGGTATGACATATTATGTTTTGTGGTCGTTTTGTTTCTGAAGGGA